>NC_135329.1:199257787-199560817 GCF_023851605.1 Tamandua tetradactyla
TGTGTTTTGCAACTACAAAATCATAAAATTGAGTTCAAATGTCTTAATACGATAATCTCTAAATGAAATGTGAAGTGGGCGCTACAGGCAGTTTACCAAGCAGGGTGGTATTAGTTAGATATGCAAGTCTGAGTTGCTGAAGGACAGTGTGGAAAGGAAAGGAACCTATTTTTCAAAAGATGGTTAGAATCTTCCTTAGGATAGACTTTTGCCTGTTTAGAATGGTTAAAGATGCTACAGTGTTTAACGGCAGGAGTCTCTGAGGGGTTGTGGGACCAATCCTTTATTTCCAGCAGAAGCAGAGCATTATGGGCCTGTGAGTAGAATGACAGCCTGTCTTGAGATAAGGCTCTGGCAAAGACACTCTGGGGAAACGGAATTGTTTGTCATTGCTGCAGAGGATTCCCAGCGGAACACCAACACAACGCAGTGTTCACACAAGGCAGTGAAAAGAGTGTGATGTAAGCATGGGTGGTCCCAAGTCAAATCTGATAGACATGTTTTGGTAATGGGTGCTGGCAATAGTAGCACAGCGATGCGAATGTAATTCACAGTACAGAAATACGTACCTGAATATGGTTAAAAAGGGAGATGTTAGGTTATAAACACAGTAATAGAATAAAAATTTCTTTAAAAAATCCATGAAACTGTACTACACAAACAGTGAACCCTAAGTTAAAAACTATGGACTATAGTTAAGTACAATTATAAAAATGTGTTTTCATCAATTGCATCAAATATACCACATCAATGTGAGGTGTTAATAATGAGGGCCGGGGGAATATGGGAATCCTGTATTTTTTATATTCTGTTTGGCACATAGTGGATACTCAAGCAATGATAACTATTAATACCACTCTTTTTTTTTCTTTTTTTTTTTTTTTTAACATGGGCAGGCACCGGGAATCAAACCCAGGTCCTCGGGCTTGGCAGGCAAGCATTCTTACTTACTGAGCCACCGTGGCCCGCCCAATACCACTCTTAAGATACGTGTGCAATGTTTAAAGTCACCTGGTGCTCCCATACTCCTTTTAGATTTGTCCTGTAGTGCAGAAAAGAGCTCACTTGATTAGAAAGGGGTACAGTTTCCTTCTGGAAAATAGGAATCTCATCTCCAGTATTTTCTAACTCAAGCTATCATTATACTCTAAGGATAAAGGGGTGGTCCCAGTGGCGCAAAAGGGCTGTGTGAGCTTGGAGGAGGCAAGGGGAGGAAGGCTTGGCCTTAGAGCCTACATTTGGAGATAGGCCTGTGATACCAACACCTGACGCAACAACCTTGTTCCATACCTGCGCCAATGCAAACATCAGTGAGCTCAGGGAGAAGCAGCCAGGGATGGCGTCATGCAGCCTGTGAATGAAGACAATTGCATTCAAAGTATTCATTTTATCATCAGATTCTAAAGTTGATGGAATAGGTATGAAATATATCTGATCCACATGTTTTTGTGGAAAGATGTTTCTTCCAAGCCTTTAAATCTGCACAGTCTTTAAGACCAGATTTTGCTTTCATTCCCTTTTCAATTTGGGGCATGCAATTTAGCCGGTAACTTGTGATAAAATACATACTAACTTTTATGGGCCAAAATAATTCTCTATGCTGAAGGCTTGCCATTTCAAACTTAGTCCTTCCAAATATATACTTGCCTCTATGATCAAATTTTACTTCTTTGATTCTATTTATAAAGAGGAATGTATGCCTTCCATCACTTATTTCTCTCCCATGATAATAAAAAATAAAATGCTTTAACAAAAGAGATAAGAAAGGTTCCACCATCCATCCCACTC
The DNA here is from genome assembly GCF_023851605.1 of Tamandua tetradactyla. Lineage (NCBI taxonomy): Eukaryota > Metazoa > Chordata > Mammalia > Pilosa > Myrmecophagidae > Tamandua > Tamandua tetradactyla. Next base: position 199,259,576 of record NC_135329.1, read on the forward strand.
ACAGAGATTGGCTTCACATGGGCATACTTTTTCCAACCCCCATTTGTTTCTTTGCATCCCCCTGCCCTTGCTTTCCTAAATTTCTTTGGGTAAACATCATCACCCTCTAATTATGTAAACAAACAGAAAAGTTCAAGCTCCTTCTACTCTCCCTTGCCTTCATCCACCATGTTAAATAGGTCTTGATAAGTACATTACACTTGCTGAATATATATGTTTTATCTGACAGCTTTACTAAGATATAATTCACATAAAATAAAATTCATCCATTCAAAGTATACAATTCAGTAGGTTTTGGTATATTAATAGAATTATGCAGCCATCATCACTGTTGAATTTTAGAACATTTTCAGAGCTCCAATCATAAAACCTCTGTTCAGTAACAGTCATTCCTCATGCCTCCTCTCCCACTGCCATTGGCAGCCACTAACTTATTTCTTGCATCTATAGATTTGCATATTCTGGGCATTTGGTATAAACAGAATCATTCCTTTACGTTGCCAAATAATATTCTACTATATGGGTATACACATTTTGTATGTCCATTTATCAGCTTATGGACATTTGGATTGATTCCACTTTTGGTACTTATGAATAATGCTGCTATGAACATTCATGTGCATGTGTTCTATGAGAATATGTTTTCATTCCCCTTGGGTATATAGTTAGGAGTAGAAATCCTTGGTCATATGGTAATTCTGTGTTTAACATTTTAACATTAATTGCCAATCTTTTTTCAACGGGGCTGCACTATTTTGCAATCCCACCAGAAATGTATGAGGATGTGAACTGCTGAGTATTTCTCTCTCCAGCCTCTCCACTGTAACCCACTATCAATGATTTAGTTCAGCTCTCCATCATATTTTACCTGGACTCTTGGTCTCTGTATTTCCAAACATCCTTCCTGCCCTAGCCAACTCACTCAGTCTTCCCAATCCATCTTCCCCACTTCCATAAAGGAGATTTATTTGTAAAACAGAAACTTGACCAAGCCATTCCATGATAAATATTTCAGATATTTGAGATGGCCAAAAGGACAATCTGATTAGCCTCCACTTTCCCCCACCCTTCCTAATTGTCTTCCACAGTTTTATCCAATGCATATCTGTTGAATACCTATGGCTAGTTTAGAAAAAAATATTTATGCCATTATTCTCTTCTCTCTTTCAGCATCCAATATTTGGACCTCAGATTAACGTACTAATATTTTGAATCATTCTGAAGCATTTCTCACATTTTTGGTTTTTCTTTGTTGGAAAATGCTCAAGAATTGTACTTTTCACTGGACTGGGCTAAAGAGTTATTATTTGATATTATTGCTGTTTCATTTATTCAAAAAATACTTTCTGAGCACTTACTCTGTGCCAGATACTGTTCTAGGTACTTGGGATACAGCAGCAAATAAAATAGTCAACACTTCCTGTTGTTATGAGCTTTTCCTTCTAAAAGAGGAAGACAGACAATAGATAAGTAAAACAGCGTTGCAGACAGTGGTAAGTGGTCTCGGAAAATGTAAGCAGGGTGGGGGATGGTGAGTGCTTGGAGAGGGCTGAATTCTAAATAGAGTGGCCAGGAAGGGCCTCATGCATAAGGCGGCTTTTGAAAGAAAATCCCAAAGAACTGAGGGGCCGCCCTGCATGGGCATTCATAAAAGGATTGGTCCAGCTGGAGAGGATGGCAAGTGCAAAGGCCGTGAGTTGGGAGGGTGTTTGAGGTCTTCTGGCAATAGCTAGGAGGCTAGTGCATTTGAAACCACATGATAACAGTATCTGTTGAATGACGAATCCATTCATTTCCTGACAAAACTGAGAATGACGTGGATCTGTTCAAAAACTTTCAGAGCAGACATGCTGAGGACCTTTTCAGAATGGGAATCTAGGAAGAAGTAAGAGAACATGCCTAGCTCAAGAAAATGTGCTTTTCACTGGACTAGGGCTTTAATGAAAACCAAGAACACCTTAGACTAGATTTACTCTGAAATGCCTAGTGCCCACTTCCCTGATATTTGTTATTTTTGTCACTTTGCATCTGCTCCCTATAGAAGAGAGATAAAAAACCAAAACATCAAAAGGATTCATTTGCTTGTTTTAGAGGCAGAGGGGGAGACAGGAAGATGGAAATCTTTTTCAAATGTCACAGTCCTCATGGGACAGCAGTGAGGTCAATGTAGAAAAATGGGTGGTGGAGTTGTAGCAGCATTTGGACAAAATTCCTGATCTAAGGGACAAAAATAAGGGAAAACTAAGATTGGGGCTGGCCAGGCCATAAGTGTGAACTTGGAGGTTTAACTGGCAGGAGTTTATATGTTCTCTAGCAAGTATTTTGACCTGCTTTTCAGGAGTATTCCAGTTCACTGATTATCATACTTGCTTTTCTAAAATAGAAACTGCACTGGAGAATGTAGTAATTGAAATATAGGTTATCAGGATGTTTCAATTACAAAATTTAGGTGGGGTGGCAGTAAAGGATAACATTCAATTCTAGGGTTTATACCTGTTCAATCTATATAGACTCTGGGCATATCTGACTCTGCCCTCAGCATTCCTTAGATGCCTCATACTTTGACAAAACAAGTCAGATATGAACTCACGACATCCTCACCAACATGTACAGCTGGTTCAGTCTTCCCTAACTCAGAAGAGGGCATCATCCCCACCCCCTTGAATGAGCCAGAGGCATCCTTGATTATTTTATCCTATTTATCCCCGAGACTCAATCACCTTAAATGCCTACAAATCCAGTCTCAGATCTCCATCTTCAATGCTTACCCCTAAGTAAATCAAGGCATTTCACTTATGCCACTACAAGCCAGCTAGCCTTATAAGTATGCCTAAGAGTCACATCTGGAGGGCATCTTTTGTTGCTCAGATGTAGCTTCTTTCTCTGTAAGCCCAACTCTGCAAATGAAACCATTGCCCTCTCCTCTACATGGGACATGACATACAGGGGTGAAAGTTTCCCTGGTGGTGTAGGAAATTATTCCCAGGGATGAACCTGGCCCTGGTACTGTGGGCTCAACAATGCCATCCTGACCAAAAAGGGGAAAAGAAGTCTAACATATAAGATCTCAGTAACAGAGAGAGTTCAAATAGAGTTGAGAGGCTACTTTGGAGGTCACTCTTATGCAAGCTTCAGTTAGACCTTGCTACCTATCATAACTTGCCAAACCCTAACCAAAACCATCCCTGCCAATCCTAAAGAATGCCTAGGACATTATATAAGAGTCTACAAAGGTTCTATGCAGTAGGGTAATTCTCCGGAAACCTACAACCTCCAGATGGGTCCCTGGTCCAGATAAGTACTGAAACCTAGCCTCTCCAGAACATCAGATAGTTCCATCTCCCTACCTCACATCAGTGACAGACCCTTCCAATATCAATATGGAAAGATCAAAGACCCAACCTCCAGATGTGTCCTTGGAGAAGATAAGTCTTGAAATGCAAAGAGCTTCTCCAGAACATTAACTAGTTCCATTCCCCACTCCGTATTATTGACAGTTCCTTCAAACATGAAAAAGTTAGAATGGGCATAGCCCTAATACCCCTAAAGAGTGGGAAAAGGATCAAAGGTGATGGTGGAGTTATACAGAGAAGGTAGGGTATAACAAATGACTATGATTGTTGAATCATTATACTGATTTTATTTTAGTCTCCAGTATCTTAGAGTCTCTAGAAGTAAAAACCTAAAATTGTGGAATTATAACCCATACCAAATTCTTAAATCTGTTCTACAGCTAATTTTTGTAATGTACTTTGAAATTTATTGCTTTTTTGTATATATGTTATTTATCACAAAAAAAAGAAAAAAAGAGAAGGAGGAGTTATTAACTGAGAAGATGGAATTTAACAAATGAGTATGACTGCTGAATCATTATATTAATATTTCTCTTGGTCTCCAGTGTCTTGGAGAAGCTAGAAGAAAAAATGAAAAATTGTGGAACTGTAACCCATACCAAACTTTAAAATCTGTTCTATAACATATACTCATCAAAATGTACTTGGAAATGTATTGTTGTTTTGTATATATGTTATATTTCACAATCAAAAAAAGAAGTTTTTAAAAAAGCCAACTATCCATTCCCTCTAGATCTACTATGCCTTCCTCCAATTATTTCTCCACTCTAAGACCATTTAATATTTGTAAAACCCAAAGATTGAGACATACTGGGCTTAAAATTCTACAAGTCCTAATTCCTTCAGAAACCATCCACAATGCTTTCCAAGGTCTATGAGACCTGCACAATCTTGCTTCTGCCCAACTCTCTGTGTCTTGAGTCACTTTACCCCTTAATTTCTGTCCTCCAACTGTACTCTGTTGTTTCTTTGTTTGGTTTTGTCCTTAAAATTTATCTCCTTCTCTTAGAATTGATATCTTATGGAAAGCATCTCCCCCACTACCACCCTGGGTCCCACCTAGGTTACTTTACTTGCCCTTTGGGAAATCTTCCCTGACCCTCCAGGCTATGTTAGCTTCTTCCATGCTATGCCTCTGTATCACACCACATGCCTTCATAACGCTTATTATGCCTGCCAAATTTCATAAGGGCAGGGTCTGCATTAGCCTTATTCTTAGCACCAGTATGGTTTTGGACTCACAATGAATTCTCAATAAATATTTGTGGAGGAAAGGGAAAGAGGGAAGGAAGGGAAGAAAGAAGGAGAAGAAGTGAAAGAGGGAGATGGATAATGTATTACCTGATTTAGTAATAGTCCTGTCTTACAACACATTAAATAAAGTTTTCTAAGTGCACTAGTTAGTTATAGCCACATTAAAGCTGGATATAAAAATACCCCCAAATTAAGGATTTGTAGACCTGAAGTATTTCTTTTCCTTGCTCATGGGCTTGTGGGATGGACAGAATAGCTCCACATCAGGCTGCAGTTCGTTTTGGTTTGATTTCAGGCTATGGGTTGAATTCACATCTGCTTCACAAGACTCTTCATTCTCCTTGGACTAGCAGCAACCCAGGGTATGTCTTTCTCATGACAAATCACAGAACGCAGAACGCTTATCCTGGAACCGGCACTATAAATTTCAGCCCCAAAATCAGTAGGGGCAGGAAGAACATTTTCCAAACATAGTAGGTTGTATTGCAAAGTCAAGTGGCAAAGGGTACAGATGTATAATTCCGATACAGTGAGGTGATGGAGAATTTCAAACAAGAATTCAATCTTTAACACTTAGCTTCTTCTTATGTCATATTCACATTTTTAAACCTGCTTTGCTTAATTTCCCTTTGTTTCCCAGCTGCATGTACTCATAGGAACTGGTCATCTTCCTGACAGCCTGGAAGAGGCTGTTACAGAGTAGGAAGCTGGAGGAGGCAAAACATCACGCCCTTTCTCCTTCATCAGGCTTTCGTCCTTCATCCTCTGATAACCATGCTACCACTCTTTTTTCTGCACCAGTTCACATGACCATATTGGCACATGACTAACTTACTGCTTCACTTGTCCTCCCTGCTTTCAGCACTCCATGATGAGAACTGGTTTCTTGACAAATTTCGTCATCATTGCTGGTGTGATTGGCCATCTCACACTAAGGCACAAATGCCTAATGTATTCTGTAATTAAAGAAATTCATAAAGGACACATGCAGATTATTTAGGGAAATTGAGATTTCTTGACACACTTGTCAATATTTGAGAACAATGGCTAGGAGAGTAGCTATGCTCCTTCAGCCCCCAAATTGTGGCATTTATGTAAGATGGAGTATATGTCTAAGTCAGTATGTTAGTGTCGCTAAGTCTCATCCTCTTATTTTAAAGACAAAGAAACCAAAATCCAGAGAAGTGACGTTACTTGCCCAATAACGCCATACTGGAATCTTAATTTAGTCTCTGAGCTTGAGTTTGTTGATCATTACATGAGCACAAGATACTTTATGCCATGATGGATTTGAGGGAGAGAAGGCAAAGCTGAGAAGGTAAAGCATGATGAAGAATTCATGCAAAGCCCGTGGAAACAGAAACTTTTCCAAGGAAAACACAATTTGTCTATTCATTTCATGATTTAGTAATTAATATATGTGTGTCAGTGTTAGAGGCTAGATTTCCAAATTGTCTCCTAAATCAAGAACATGTATATGATTATGACTATTATTTGACCAAATGGCCAACAAGCTTTAGGCAATAATATAGGTAGTACAGGTAATAGAGGAAGACAGAAATTAAAATTGTGGTTTTTACATTAACCAAATTTTCTCTGGACTAATATTTTTTTTCTAACAAGCACAGCAATAGAAACTGCTAAAGGGTTTTAGATCTCAGTGTTTTCCATTATCATGTAAAGGAAAAATGTATAAACTGCTTTTCTCTAATACTAAAAGCACTCATAAGGATGATCAGAATTTACCTTCACCACTATTTGAAAATACAGCATTTAGCATTTTCCACAAAAGAAACACTGGGCTTATAAATGACCCATACCACTACCACCCACTTTTGTTAACCAAACCCCTATTAGCATGACCTCAAGTCACTAAGACATCTCTATACTCCAGAGGTAAAGAAATTCGTGGGATCCATGACCTTGCCAAGCTCCAGTTACTGGTTGGTGAAAAAAAAAAAAAACAGGTAGCCAATGAGTTGCACTAAAGCACAAAGGACAGTCTTTGTGTAGAGTGAGAGATACTGAGCATACATTTTCATGTATTCACACTGCTCCTGCAAGGGCAAGGGTCCATGGCTAGTACCACCTTGCAATCCGAGCAGTGCCAAGCATCTTCACCTTCTTCTAAATGAATGGATAGGAGGGCTCCCTCCAGGACCGCCACCCAGTTCTCTTTTCTCCCAAATGGCCCCTTACCTTTTCAAAGCATACTCTCCTCATCAGACACTTTATATGCTTATGCAAATCCACTTCTGCATGAAGAATGAGAATGAAAATGTAAGAAAAGCTCAAAGGGAATGGGGAGGGTTTTCTATCCACATCAGAATCCAGGTTTCATTAAAGTCATGTCTCTGGCCCTAATCCCATTTTATTCCTTCATGCATTTATTCATTTGTTCAACAGTATTTATTGGGTGCTTATTAACTACTCTGTAGTGCTAGAAATATAGTCTCAAAGGAAATTTGGGTAGGGACAAGAATATTTGTTCAACCAAGTCCCAATTTTAAATATATCTTTAGAACAGTTACATTATTAGGTACATAGATCTGTGAGTTGTCCTCACACAGAATCACTCTTTGTGACGGCGGTTCTCAATATCTGCTCCCACAGAATTCTGATGATTAATAAGTCTGTCCTGATTCATGTATAGTGGTATTTGAAAGATTTGGGTGGTGGTAAAGAGTAGAATCCAGAATCCAGACCAGGCACTGGGGGATCAACAATTCCATCCCGACCACAAAAGGGAAAAGAAGGATAATTAATAAAGAATCAGTGGCAGAGAAAATTCAAATAGAGTCGAGAGGCTACTCTGGAGGTTGCTCTTAGGTAAGCTTATATAAGATATATTATTGACAAATATTTTCTCCCATTCTGTAATTGTCCTTTTACTTTCCTGAAAAGTGAATTTTTGCAGCACAAAAATTTTTATAAAGTCCAATGTATTTTTTTTCTTTTTCACATAGACTTTTAATGTCATAGATAATAAATCATAGTTGAACCTAAGATCACAAAGATTTCATCCTCTTCTTTCTTATAAGAGTTGTGTTCTTTTAAATCTTACATGTAGGTTTATGGTCCATTTTGAGTTCACTTTTGTGCATGATTTAAGGTAGGGATCCAAATTCATTCTTTTACATGAGGATATCCATTTATCTTAACATTGTTAAAACAAAAAATACTGTTCTTTCCTCCACTGAATTGTCTTGGCACTCTTTTTTAAAGTCAGAAATCATTTGGGCTCGAGATTAGTCCTGCTCCACAGAAAGCTTGGAGAGGGCACAGGAGGACGACTGGAGCAGCGATGTGGGAGTGCAGCTGACCTGGGAGAGCCTTCTACACCACATGCTGCAGCCTGGTTGCAGAGGCTGAGGAACTGAGAGGCAGAGAGCTGGAGCCTGGCATGGAACTGCAGAGCCACAGAGCCTGCAGGAGTGCAAGGATTAGGGTGCAGGACTAGAAAGTAAGCCAGGCCGCGTCCCTTGGCATGCCTCACTCACCAGCACAGCACAGACTCACCCTACACCCCATGCATCTGAACCCCAACACCTTCTCCCATTCCCTGTGCTCCAGGCATCCAAACCCCACTAGCCCCCAGTACACATACCTGCCCCCCACCCCCACCTCAAGTGCAGCCCAACCCACCTATCTGTACCCCTCCCAAGTACTACCGCCTCCTCCCTGTTCCCTGTAGGCTGTTGCCAGTGCATAAAGGTTGCAGGCACTAACCTCCATACCTAGCTACCTCTGCTGCCCAGCCATAGTGTTGCACAGCTTCATCCCGCCCTCCCCGAGCACAGTGCATCCTTTTATGGCACTCCAGGGCCCATGCATGCACGTGGACCCCAATCACATCATTCAGCTCTGGGAACTGCATGTTATAGCAGTCTTTGAACTGTGCATGCACACAGTTCTCAGCCTCACTTCCCAGGTCTGAGAAAGTGCTGACCTGCGAGTCGAGTCACATCTGCCCCCAGTTCATGAAGGTATAACGCTGACCAGCTGCCCCAGCTCTCTGCATGTGCACAAAGGGCCCTATGCCTTAGACAAGTGCACACCAGGGTTATGCCCCCAAGACCAGTGCACCCACACAGCTACATCCTCCCTGACCACTGGCGCCCACGTTCATAAGCATCAGAGTAACATCCCCAACCTGCACCCATAACTGCCCTGAAACAAATCACCATACTGAGTACTCCACCCCATACCCTACTCCCTGCTGTACAATCATCCTGCAAACACAAGACCTTAGACTACTGAAAGAAATCAACTCCCAAAGTAAATCAGTGAAGATATTTACATGCAACAAAGACAGCAGAAGATCACTAAGCATATCACAATGCAGATAGATATAGCACTGCCTGATAATGAAATTAAAACTCCAGAGGACACACAGACACTGGAACAACTAATCAGAACTCTTCATACAACTCTACTAAATAAAATAAGTGGGACAGCAAATGACATAAAGGAGATCAAGAAGACAGTAGAAGAGCACAAAGAGGAATTTGAAAGAATAAATGGAAAAATAGCAGAAATCACAGAGATAAAAGACTCTGTTGACCAAATAAAAAACATACTAGAGGCACAAAACACCAGATTTGAACAGAAAGAAGAAAGAACAAGTGAGTAATAGAGGACAAGATAACTGACTTCAGGGACTCATAACAGAAAATGGCAAAAAAGATGGAAAAAATGGAATGGGAACTCAGGGAAATGAAAGACAAAAAAAAGTGCACAAATACAAGAATCATTGGTGTCCCAGAAGGATAAGAGAGGATTAAAGGGCTAGAATGAGGAGATGAGGCTATAATGGGGAAAATTTCCCAACCCTCATAAAAGACATAAACATACAAGTCAAACAAATCCAAAGAACTCCAAACAGAATAAATCCAAACAGGACTTCCCCAATCACTCTGTGAAATGTTAAAGAGAAACAGAAAATCCTGAGAGTGGCAAGAGAAAAACAATCTACTACATACAAGGGAAATCAAATAAGACTAAGTTCAGACTACTCAGCTAACACCCTGGAGGTGAGAATGTAGTGGTATGATATATTCAAGATCCTGAAAGAGAAAGACTTCCAGCCAAAAATTCTGTCCCCAACCAATTTTTTCTTCAAAATAGAGGGAGAGATTAAAGTTTTCACAGGCAAAGAAGTCCTGAAAGAATTTGTCAACAAGAGACCGCCCTTCAAGAAATACTAGAAGGAGTTCTATCAGCTAAAAAAGAAAAAAGACAGGAGAGTGAGGTCTGGAGGAGGGCACAGAATTGAAGAGCATCACTAAGGGTAATTTAAAGAATACAAAAAGAAAGAGGGAAACAAATATATAGATCTGACTAATAAAATAAAAAAAAAAGGTGGAATCAAGGAATGTCTTTTCAGTAATTTTGAATGTTAATGGACTAAACTTACTAATTAAAAGATACAGATTGGCAGAATGGATTAAGAAACATAATCCAGCTATATGCTGCTTACAAGAGACTCATCTTAGAAACAAGGATACAAATAGATTGAAAATGAAAGAATGGAAAAAGTTTTCCATGCAAGTTCTAACTAAAAGAATACAGGTGTATACTATATACTAATATAGAAAAAAATGGACCTTAAATTTAAAGACATCATAAGAGACAAAGAAGGACACTATATACTAATTAAAGGGTCAATTCACCAAGAAGATATAACAATCACAAATGTTTATGCTTCCAATCAAGGAGCTCCAAAGTACAAGAGACAGGCATTGGCAAAACTGAAGAGAGTGATAGATGTTTCAGCAATAACAGTAGGAGACTTCAACACACCATGCTCCTCTATAGACAGAGCAACCAGGCAGAAGATCAACAAGGAAACAAACACGTTAAATAACTGGATAAGTGAATTAGACCTAACAGACATATATAGGTCATTGCACCCCAAAGCATAAGGTTATACATTCTTCTCGAAGGTTCATGGAACATTCTCCAAGATAGATCATATGCTGGGGCACAAAACAGGTCTCTATAAATTTTAAAATATTGAAATTATTCAAAGAGCTTTCTCTGATCACTATAGGATGAAGCTGGATCTCAATAACCACCCAAGAATGAGAACATTCACAAATATATGGAGATTAAATAACACACTCTTAAACAACCAGTGGGTCAAAGAAGAAATTGCTAGAGAAATCAATAGCTATCTGAAGATGAATGAAAATGAGAATACAACTTATCAGAACTTATGGGATGTGGCAAAAACTGTGCTGAGAGGGAAATTCATTGTCTTAAATGCCTACATTAAAAAACAAAAACGAGCAAAAATCAAGGACATAACAGCAAACCTGGAGAAACTTGAGAAAGAACAGCAAACGACCCCAAAGCAAATAGAAAAAGAGAAATAACCAGGATTAAAGCAAAGATAAATGAATGGGAGAACAAAAGAAAAATAGAAAGAATCAATAAAACCAAAATTTGGCTTTTTAAGAAAATCAATAAAACTGATGGGCCACTAGCAAGACTGACAAAGGAAAAAAGAGACAGGATGCAACTAAACAAAATCAGAAATGAGAAGGGGTGCATTACAATAAACCCTGAAGAGATAAAAGAAATTATAAGAGAATACTATGAACACCTATGTGCAAACAAATTAGACAACTTAGATGAAATGGACAAATTCCTGGAGACAACAAAAAAGATACACTGACTCAGGAAGAAATAGAAAATTGCAAGAAACCAATCACAAGTAAAGTGATTTAATCCATCATCAAAAATCTTCTTACAAAGAAAAGCCCATTGCCAGATGGTTTCACAGGGGAGTTTTATCAAACATTCCAGAAAGAACTAACACAAATTCTGCTCAAATTTTTTTAAAAAAATGAGGAAACAGGAACTCTATCTAACTCATTTTATGAAGCTAATAACATTGTAATACCAAAACTGGGTAAATATGCTTAAGAAAGAAAAGCATAGGTTCATTAGGCCAATCTCCCAAATGAACATAGATGCAAAAATTTTCAATAAAACATTAGCAAATTGAATCTAACAGTACAGTAAAAGAATTATACACTATGAACCAAGTGGGATTTATACCAGGAATGCAAAGATGGTTTAACACAAGAAAATCAATTAATGTAATATAGCACATTAACAATTCAAAAGGGAAAAATCACATGATCATCTCAATTGATGCTGAAAAAGCATTTGAAAAAATTCAGCATCCTTTTCTGATAAAAACACTCCAAAACATAGGAATCAAAGGTAACGACCTCAATGTGATAAAGGGAATATGTGAAAAACTGATAGTCAGCATCATAGTCAATGAAGAGAGACTGAAAGTATTACCCCTAAGATCAGATGCAAGACAAGGATGCCCACTGTCACCACTATTATTCAGCATTGTGTTAGAAGTTCCAGTTAGAGCAATCAGGCAGGACAAAAAATAAAAGGCATCCAAGTTGAAAAGGAAGAAGTAAAACTCTCATTATTTGCAGACAATATGATACTTTACTTGGAAGAGCTTGAGAAATCTACAGCAAAGTTACTTGAGCTAATAAATTCAGCAAGGTGGCAGGATTTAAAATTAATGTGCAAAAATCAGTAACGTTTCTATACACAAGCAATGAGCTACCTGAGGAGTCAGTTAAGGAAAAAACTTCATTCAAAATAGCAACTAAAAGAATCAAATATTTAGGAATGAATTCAACTAGGGACGTAAAGGGACTTGTACACGGAAAACTACATAACAATGCTTAAAGAAATCAAAGGAGATCTAAATAAGTGGGAAAACATTCCATGCTCGTGGATAGGAAGGCTAAATATAGTTAAGATGTCAATTCTCCCTAAGTTGATCTACAGATTCAACACAGTACCAATCAAAATTACAACAACTTACTTCGACGATTTGGAAAAGCTAACTACCAAATTCATCTGGAAGGAAAAGAGATCCGAATAGTTTAAAGCATCCTAAAAAAGATGAACTAAGTGGGAAGATTAATACTCTTTAACTTTAAAACTTATTATAAAGCTACAGTGGTCAAAACAGCATAGTACTGTACAAAGAAAGAAGCATTGACCAATGGAATCAAATCAAGAGTGCAGCATTAGACCACCAAATCTATGGTCAACTGATTTTTGACAAGGCCCCCAAATCCTCTGAAGTGGGACATAATAGTCTTTTCAATAATTGGGCATGGAAGAACTGGACATCAATAGTCAAGAGAATGAAAGAGGACCCCTATCTTACACCCTACACAAAAATTAACTCACAGTGAATCCAACACCTAAATATAAGCAGGAACACCATAAAGCTTCTAGAAGAAAATGTAGGGAAACATCTTCAAGACCTAGTAATCGAAGGTAGCTTCCTAAACTTTACACCCAAAGCACAAGCAACAAAAGAAAAAAATAGACAAATGGGAACTCCTCAAAATCAAATGCTTCTGCACCTTAAATAACTTTGTCAAAAAGGTGAAGAGGTAGCCAACTCAATGGGAGAAAAATTTGGAAATCGCATATCAGACAAAGGTTTGATTTCCTGTGTATACAAAGAACTCATACTACTAAAAAACAAAAGAACAAACAACCCAATTATCAAATAGGCTAAAGATATAAATAGGCATTTTTCTGGAGAGCAAATACAGATGACGCAAAAGTGCATGAAGAGATGCTCATTTTCACTGGCTATAAGGGAAATGCATATCAAGACTACAATGAGATGCCACCTCACACCTATAAGAATGACTGCTATTAAACAAACAGAAAGCCATAAGTACTGGAGAGGATGTGGAGAAACCGAGACACTTATGCACTGCTGGTGGGAATGTATAAAAAAATCATGTCATCTGTCTTATCCATTTTATGTAAAGAAAAAAAGATTTAAGGGATCATGAACAAATATTTGAGGTAAACTTTTTGTTTATATCTCCAGGGATCAATTTTATGATTAAAAAATACATTCCATTTAAAGGAAGTTTAATTTGGACTCAGTGCCAAGAAGAAGATTCTTTTAAGTCCAGCAGCACAGCAGGTTCCCTTGTGAGGTAACAAACACTCAATATCCACAGTTGTTTAATCAACAACACAGTTGTTTAATCAACACTCTGGATATTGAGTGTGTTAAAGAGTGTGTTAAAGAGTATTATAACATTAGGAAATTGTTTGGACTGCATAACCTCTAGCCTCTTCAAATTTTGAATATACACTTCTAATTAATTCTGCCCTGCTCTGATTACTTATTTTATGTAGGCATTTAAATAAAGAGGTGTGGAAAAGGGTCAGTAAGTACCTTAGTTTCCTGGCTACAATGACAAATACCATTCAATGGTTGGCTTAACAAGAGAAATTTATCTGCTCATGGTTTCAAAGGCTAAAGGGTTTGATTCCTCCCAAGGTCAGTACATTCTGGCTGGCCAGTAATCCTTGGGTGCCTTGGTTTTATCATCACATGGTGATGTCCTCTCCTTTCTCTTCTAAATTCTGCTGATTTCGTGCCTTTGACTCCTCCCCATGACTTTCTTTCTCTATGTCTAAATTTCATTCTTCTTATAATGTAATCCAATAATCCAGATTAAGACCTAATTTCATTCAGTTGGGCCACACCTTAACTAAATAACATCTTCAAGAGGTCCTATGTACAATGGGCTCACACTCACAGGCATGTGGACCAAAATTAAGACCATGTTTTTTTGCAGGGGTACATACTTAAACCTACCACAGTAAGAGTTCCTATCTAATAATAAAAGCTAGGCCACACTGATCACTGGTATACAGTTATGCGCTTATTTCTTTGAGTGAAAAAGTAGATTTCTATTCTCAAACCTGTAGGGACTCATCTATGTAGTATATCGGGAGGTCTCAAATGTTCCAGGAACAATTTATCCCCTGTTAAGTACCACTATATCAGATATCAAAGGAATATGAATTTTAACAGTACACATCTCTTTCCAAAGGGCTTTCATTCCCAAAGTATCTTCAAGAGCTTCCCAAACCAATAATTCATACTCTGCAGGTAGAAAATTGAGGTCATTACACTGACACTTACCCCTGCAAATTGACTATATTTAACTTTCACAGCGGTATAGTTAGGGAACCACAGTGCAAGTAACAGAAACAAACTCTTAATTTAAGCAAAAGGGAAGCTATTGGAAAGATTTCAGGGTCTGCGAAAATTAATGGACGTAGGAGAACTAGGCAATGGGTAAGAGAGCACCACATGGCAGAGACGTGGAAATATACAATTGCCTCACAGCAAAAACTATGTGGTTACATCTCCATAGCCACAGCATAAAGAATTCTATTCAACTATTTATTCTGTACTTGCTTTATAGTCACAGAATTTAAAGTCCTTAGAGGAAGCACCCACCCAATAAATGTTGGGTTAGATTATATGTTCCCTCCATCGAAGTATCAGGAGGAAAAGTAGAGGTGGAAACACACAGGAGTAATTACCCTTCCATCAAAAGACACAAAATAAGGGGGAGGTAATTTCCCCAAAATAAACTGGACTACTATTGGAATTAGATGTTGGGCAGTCAAAGAACGCCAAACCATCTCTCTACACATATACAATGCATTTGTTAAATTTGTTAAGGCCAGTATAATTTTCTTCTAGCAACTTCAGAGAGCAAATGTTTCTCTAGGTGTCTTCTCCACAGAGATTAGTTGCCACACTTCACCACCCATTTTTTTTGGTTTATAAAATATGGAACTCAAGCCAAGAATTTTGCCCTCAAAACATTCCTGTTGTGGAAGGAACTTGTCATTTTAACTCTCACGCCAGTGTGAATTAAATGTCCTGGTTTCTGTTATGGAGCATTATTTTAAAACCTGACTATTTCAATGTACTAACGAGGCACCGTTATCTGAGTGCTATTTTTACAAATGCACTCTTTCATTTTGTTTTTTTTTTTTGTTCTTTGTATTACTACTGTCATCTCTTGCCCTAAATGTTTTTTATATGTAATGATGCCTTTCTACTTATATCCTAGACTTTTTAGAGAAAGTAGTTCTTTAAAAAATCAAAAAAATAGGTCTCTGAACTTCTGATTTCTAGCTCAGAACTAAAGCTACCAGAAAATTACCTCCCTTAGATTTAAAGTAAATAGGATATCAAGTTTAGTCATTTATTCAATATAATTCAGAGTATAAAGGACCAACATAATATGAAAGCAATGCTTCATTTTTCTATAGAATCATTCCATAGAATCACAATTAAGAATCAAAATTTCTTTTCCTTTAACTTTTGAATATGAAGACTTTACACTTCCCAAAGCTAAAGTCCTCATGAAACAGGATCCAAAACGAGGTTGCTCATTTGAAGGTCTATGACTCATATCTTGCCTTTATTTCATTCTGTGATTTCTTTAGGAAGGTACAGGATGACCCATAGAGTTTATCTGTGTACAGGATTTGAGTCTCCAATTTCATCCAAGACCAGTATGATCATTGCTTTCGTCAACTCTCTCTTTTGTTTCCTTAGCAACTATTAATTAAAGGAAGATTTCTTTATTTCAGTAGCTTCAGGAAGTATTAAATTTTCTAAGGAGTTACGGTTGGGAACCAAGTTTTATTCAATGTCAATAGATTTCATGACATTACTTTATGATTTGGCTTGCTATCCTGAGCTAATGTGAAAT
Organism: Tamandua tetradactyla; assembly: GCF_023851605.1. Lineage (NCBI taxonomy): Eukaryota > Metazoa > Chordata > Mammalia > Pilosa > Myrmecophagidae > Tamandua > Tamandua tetradactyla. Next base: position 199,275,792 of record NC_135329.1, read on the forward strand.
TCAATAAATGTTTTCATACTAGAATGTGTCTGTAATTTCAGTGTATGTGGTTTGAAACAAGGAATGGCAACCATAGGTAAAATATAAGAATCAACAAAACTAGATACTTCTTGGTCTATTGGTTTATTTATATCCATCCTCATCACATAAAGCATTCATGCTGCCTTTGTGGGTATAATTAATAACTAGGAACTTTATACAAGAAACATAAGTGGAACCATCTATATTGTCTTAGGAAACAGCAACTAAAAATATCCATCAGAACTAATAAATTCCACATTGAAGCAAATGCCCCAAAGACTGCTGCCTCAGACCTGGATGAATTCCCAAAGCCATGCTTATCTCAGGTTATTTCCTCTCAGTCTCCCTCAGATTTGAATTAGTAAGAAACCATCCAAAGCAAACCATGTCCTACTTTCTTAGTGCACATTTTCCAACCAGTCACTTAAACAGATAAATATTATCTGAATTTTGTTACCTTAGAAATAAAAAAGACTATACCATAGTATATTTTGAATTTCATGGGATGTATATGTATATATCAAGCATTTCAATTCTGTTTTATGTGTGGAATCATTTAAATTTAAAAAGAATTGGGGATAATCCATTATATTGAAAATTTATTTCTGCCTTCCCCATTTCACTTAAGTATTCAGGTATCTGGAACTCTTTCTAAGATTAATTCTGTGGTGGTCTGTAGCAGTCAGAGTTTATCCCATGGTAATAAATAGAGAATAAAAGATATCAAAACACATCAGTACCCTTGCTTGGGAAAGGCATTACCTAAAACTGGCTTAACATCTGTAGTAGTTTATCCAACTGCACTACCAAAACATCTCTTTTCCCATTCAGCAGGGGTGTATGATCAGGTTCATTATTTTTTTTTTTTTTTTTTTTTACTAACTCCTTGATAGTATACCAAATTTAAACTAGACAAATGATATTTTCTTGAAGACATTTGAAAGTACTTTGAGAAAGAGACTTTCAGAGTTCACAATAACAGCCAGTATTTGAATGGTACTTTACAATTTACAGTGCTTTTCATATATATTATGAAACTGATACACCAAAATATATGAGATTGTTCGAATTAGCAATCTTTTACATATGAGGCACTTGAGGCTCAGAAAATCATGGCTAGGCATGTACATAATTATTCACTTAGGCAAATCTTTAATTGAGAAAACCCAACTGTTATATTGGAATCTTTGAAAAAATGGTTAACGTGAAAGAGCTGGATCAGATAGAACTCATGACCATTACAACCCCTCAGTGAGATGGGTCACTGTTAGACCTGAGTCATAGCTGAGGAAACTAAGGTGTGTTTCCAAATTTTGACTCTTGCACTTCACCTTCAGTCTATAGACAAGGTACTAGTCTCTTTGGGACTCATTATGAGAGGATTGGACCATCTATTGTCTAAGGTTCTTCCCTAGCCTAAAATTCTGACTCTGTGCTCTCTTAAGACATCCCAGGACCTAACAAAACTATGCACTGGTGTCTTATTTCCTTTGGCCCATGCCAGCTAAGTACATTTAATTTTCTGCCTCAGAACAAAAAAGATGTTCAGAGGTTACAGATGAAAATATATTCTTTCTAGGCCCAATTATAATTAGAAACAGGAAATGCTCCCTCAAATCAATTAACCAATACCTGGCTGAGTTTTTCTCACATTCTATCTAGTACAGGCAGACAGATTGACAGAAGGAACACAAATCTTGAGGTCAGAGGAGAGAGATCTTACATGACATGAGAGCTTGCCTGTTAATGGATAAGTGATCTGGGCTAAAGGAACCACACTTGATATCCTCTGACAGCATCTAAAAACTTATATATTTGGTTGAATCCAGAAAAGCTAGCCATGCACCAAACACGTGATCATTATTGTTTCACACATCATGACTTATGACTTAGAAATATTTCATCTGTAGGGGTCATTGGAAATGTGGGGACTTCATCCATTTTCTACTTAATGACAGGCAACACCATTAAAAACAAAATAAGTGAAAGTTAACAAAATTTTAAATAACCATGATGCTTGGGAACTTGTAGGTATTAGAAATCTGCACTCAGCTCTAGCCCACCTCAGTCTCAAGAGTGTATTATCAATGTAGCTATATTTATATATAACTTTTGGCTTTTGGAGAGGCTCACAAGGTATTTTCACATAAAAGAACAATTCTAAAACTTAATCCATAATTTAATTAGATATGGCCAATGTTCTGAAAGACTGCAGGTAAATCAGATTTCCTGCATTCTAACAAGTGCATATAAAAAGTCTATCCTTTATTACATTTGACTCTTAGGACTGGTCTTCTTTAATAAACATATTTTAAAATTATTAAAGGGTAAGATCTATTCAAAGAATATTCACATACATGGTGTCTATTGATCCACTTCAACATTTGGGGGAAGAGCTGCTTTCTGTTTTAAGAAGTATACTGGCATCAAGGAATAGATTCTCATTTAAGCATTCACTTATTTAAGCATTCAAAGTTCATCTAAGTTGGATTAACATATATTTTCCATGGGTTTACATATTTTATGAATGGGCAAAATTTTTAAACAAATTCAAAGCAACCAGTTCATGTTTGATTCAGTTTACCACATGGTCACTTCTTGTCAGCATTTATAATTCAAGATGTAGAAATTGCTTACTTCATTGGTCCTAAAAATCCCATAGAGCACAGCTTTCATTTCACTTGGGATTGTTGAGAAAATCCAATAGCCAACAGAGTCCAACAGTGTTAAAAGATAATGGTGGCAACAGCAGCAGGCAGGTGTTAAAGGCTCACATATCCTTGGAGTGACTGAATTGTGATGGTCAATAAAGAGGGGCAGTGGAGATAGCACATACAACTGACTCCTCCTTTTGACCTCCTCAGACAGGCCAGAGGGTTATACATGGCCTTGACCCTCAATGACAATTTTGCTAAATCCTAAGAATTTGGTTTCCTACTCACTGATTTTTTGGTGCTTGTTATAGGTAGAGGTCTGAAGACATCCTTCCCACAATCTACCTACATTCACAGTAGTGGTTTTCCCCTCCCCTGATTTTCCTGCTAAGAGTACGTTAAAGACAAAAAAAAGCTCAACTCTTTCTGCATGGCAAATCTATGATGGGAAGCGTTTCTCAGGAAGGAACCTCAAGTTATTGCCTTTCAAGGACGGGAAGTGGCAAAGTTCAAGTCCCAGAAATCATGAGTGGAGGATCCAGGATATAAACCAGGACTCTTGACTTCTATGTCAGTGCGTGCCTAAACCATAAGATTTCACCAATTCTCTTGTTTCCCGTTACTTACCACTTATGGGGAAGTGAATGAATCAGATTGGAACAAGACATCAGGCTTCTGGTAATCACTTAAAATGCTACCTCCAGCACAGGAGAAGAGCAATTCCTAATGGTGGAAGAATTGGGGGATAAGGTCTTTCGACTAGAGCTGTAGGCTGAAACACCAGCCATCTATCCATATAAACAACAACCTTTCTGAAAAATAAAAAAACTGGGGGCTTAATAATTTTCAAGTCTTAAAAATTTCTGTTCACACTTTAAAATTCTAATACCTGCAGCTTAATTACTTCTCTTTAGATTTAGCTTTTTATTATTGAGAGCTTGGAGATTGTGTATTTTGTTCAAGCAGCCTTCATAGATTTAATGCATTTGTTATGGGAGGGGGCAGGGTACAGAGTGGAAGGAAGGAGAAAAGATTGAAAGGAAAGTAATGGCCACATTTGCCCTTACCATTCATATTTCCTGTATTAGTTAGGGTTCTTCAGAGAAACAGAATAAATAGGGAACACTTGCAAATATAAAATTTAAAAACTGTCTCACATGACCGCAGGAATGCAGAGTCCAAAATCCACAGGGCATGCTGTGAAGCCAACGACTCCGATGGAGGGTCTGGATGAACTCCACAGGAGAGGCTCACCAGCCGAAGCAGAAATGGGACCTGTCTCCTCTGAGTCCTCCTTAAAAGGCTTCCCGTGATTAGATTAAGCATCACTCATTGCAGAAGACACTCCCCTTTGGCTGATTACAAATGGAATCAGCTGTGGATGCAGCCGACGTGATCATGATCTAATCCTATGAAATGTCCTCATTGCAACAGACAGGCCAGCACTTGCCCAATCAGATAAACAGGTACCACAACATGGCCAAGTTGACACATGTCCCCAACCACAACATTTCCTAACATTAATTTCATTTGCCCACTAACCATGGCTCAAGAGGTCACCACAGAAAGTACCAAGCCCTGAAACATGCATTGGTATTAAGGGTGTCATATAATTTCCAACTTAGGTTCCACAACATTCCTGAATATCTTGCATTTCAGTTAATGTCTTCTTCAAACATATGCAAGTGATAATCAGAAAAGTCCAATAAGATCCTATATCCTTCACTACATGTGACTGTTATAACAAAACGAAACAAACTATCTGTTGTTAAGCACTTACCACCTGGCTGGAATTGTGGTGAGAGCTTTACCTATATAATTTCATTGAATCCTCACAACAGTCCTGTAAGTTAATATTATTATCCAATTTTGAAGGAGAAAAAGGGAAATAACTTTCTGATTTCACACAGTAATTAAGAATTTAAATTCAGAAACGGTTGATACCACAGTCTACATTTTAGACTGGTGGTCTATCCTATATTTGAAAACAGATCCAATGTTGATGTAATCTTAGAGTTATTAAATTCTGGCCTTACTGACTCTCTTAACAAACACTTCTGTTATACCCATTGCTATTCCACAGTTCTTAAGGAAAAGCTAAAGAACGCTGTGCTCTAGCTGTCACTCAATTAATTTTGTAAGTGGGAGAAGGCAGCATTATTTTCAGGACAAAGGACAGCTCCATCGTCATGGCTGTGATGTTACGGATGTGTCATTTTAAAAATGAGTCACAGATGTAATCAAATTCCACTTGTGGCACTGAGAAGGGATACAGCTGTGTGTAACTCTGAGCTGGTTCTATTATACATGAACACTATCTGCTTTCTGTTGGTTTAGATGAAGTTTTTCATTACAGGATTCTAAAATACTTTAAATTCAATAATTTAAATTCAACAATTACCTGATCTGTGAATCATCAGGAAAGGCAAGATAGAAAAGCTATGATGCTTTGCCCTCTATTCTCATCCAGGCTAATGGCATCTCAGTAATGAGGTCCAGATACTTCGTGATGTGATAGGCATGTCTTTTAATTATCAGCCAGCTCCTAGAGTCAGTTACTCTGGCAAGACTGAGCATTTGGAGGAAAGGCCTTAACTCTTTTGGTCCAGCCCAGGTGCTTCCCTGAAACATCTCTAGAGGCATTCAGACAAGTAATTTAATTCACTGGGCAGGAAAACAGATTGGGCCATGAGCGCCTCTGCCAGGGCCATTCTGCCAGCTGGTTGCAGACCAGAAGCTTGTGGCTCACAGGTTGAAGTGAGTGTGAGAGACTCCTGTGGGCCCTCTTGAGCCATGGTAAATAGGCAAATACAATTAATGTTAGGAAATAAGAATGTTAAGGTGAAATGTGGCCATTACTTCTCTTTCAAACTTTTCTATAATTGTTTTAAAGGACTATATATTCTTTTCATTATATATGACTAAGAGCTCTTTTTGAAAATAGTTGAGATTTAAGTCATGTGACAAACACATATATTCTGTGATGTTTCATTTTAATAGTCCAAGCAATTCATTTACTGTAAATGACTTGCAATACAAATCATGTTAACAAGCAGAGGAAATGGCTACATTTGAAATTTTCCTTTCAGGATGTTTACTACAGAGGAGCTTGAATTCGCTATTTTCAATTATTTAGAAAACAACGAAATGGAAATAATAATGGACTTCACAAGAAGGGAAAGAGTAAAGTATCCCTTTCTCAATGTGTTTATATTGCATGTCCCCTGTGGATCCTAATGGAACTTTAAAAATTTCTCCTGAGTCATCCCAAACTTCACGACTTTTTAAAGTGCAGTATCTTTTCAGTTAGAAGTGACAAAAAAAAAAAAAAAAACCCACCAAATTGTAACTTTACAATATAAGAAGGTTTTCTGTTTGGTTTCCAAATCTAAACAAGATGAGAATCTGGAATCAAATCATAAGGAACATTTTCATGATGTATATAGAGATTATTAGAGAGACAGTGTCCATGAATCATATGGCAAAATGGGTCTTGCTGTTCAATTACTCTCTGTGGTATTGTTTATGAAAAATGGCCTTAATTCTCATCACTTCCAGTGTCCATACCATTTGCCAAGTAACTTTGAAGCTCCTCCAATCAAGAGGTGACATCTTTTGCCTCCACACCTTGAAACTGGGCTGGCTTATAATTTGCATAGACTAACAGAGTGTAGAGGAAATGGTGGGCCTCCAGTTCTGAGGCAAGGCTTCAGAAGAACTTACACTCTCTACTCTCACTCCTGTTTCTCTGCATTTCCCTGAAACAGCTAGTCAGTTGGAGGATAAAATATCACACATAACAGAGCTGAGCTGTCCCAGTTAAAGCCATCCTAGACCTGTTAACAGCTGATCCTAGGCACAGGTGGGAATCAACTCAAGCACAGCTGACCAAGAAAATCCTGAACTCATAAAATATAACAAATTATGTCACTTTGTTATTCACACCAGCCCGAGAAGTAGGAATGATAGAAATCATTGCACTAATTTCTGACTTTAGGAATTAAGACTCAAAAGTGGTTGAGTTAATTATCTAAGATATGGGTCTACCTGAGACTTAAGCTCTCATCTTCTAGTGCCAAGACTAAGGACTTAAATTGAAATATAAAAAATGCACTTATCTACTATATGCCAAATACCATTCAAATAACACCTTTCATTGAAAATATGGAAGCCCTTTTCTCAACTGTTTCCTCCGGCTTAAAATTCTCTAAGAGGATCCACATAGTTTATAGAATTTCAGGTGTGATTTTTAGGGAAATATTTTTTTTAATTTTATTGTGTAACATATGTAAAATACAAAATTTCCCATTTCAAGCACTTTCAAGTATACAATTTGGTGGTATTAATTGCATTCACAATATTGTCCTCTCATCATCACCACCTGTGCTGGTTTGAAAGGATGTACGCCCCCTAGAAAAGCCATGTTTTAATCAAAATCCCATTTCATAAATGTAGAATAATCCCTATTCAATACTGTATGTTTGAAACTGTGATTGGATCGTCTCCCTGGACGATGTGATTTAGTCAAGAATGGCTGTTAAACTGGATTAGGTGATGACATGTCTCCACCCATTTGGGTGGGTCTTGATTGGTTTACTGGAGTCCTATAAAAGAGGAAACATTTTGGAGAATGGGAGATTCAGAGAGCAGAGAATGCAGCAGCACCACGAAGCAGAGAGTCCACCAGCCAGAGACCTTTGGAGATGAAGAAGGAAAACGCCTCCCAGGGACCTTCATGAAACCGGAAGCCAGGAGAGAAAGCTAGCAGATGACGCCATGTTCACCATGTGTCCTTCCAGCCAAGAGAGAATGCCTGACTGTGTTCACCATGTGCCTTCTCATTTGAGAGAGAAACCCTGAACTTTATTGGCCTTCCTGAATCAAGGTATCTTTCCCTGGATACCTTGGATTGGACATTTTCTTGGCCTTGGAACTGTAAATTAGCAACTCATTAAATTCTCCCTTTTAAAAGCCATTCCATTTCTGGTATATTGCATTCCAGCAGCTAGCAAACTAGAACACCATCCATTGCCAAAATGTTGTCATCACCCTAAAAACTCTGTACTGATTAAGCAATTAACTCCCCATTCCCCATTGCTCTCTACCCAGCCCTTGATCATTTCCAACTACATTCTGTCTCTGTGAATTGCACATCCTAGGTATTTCATATAAGTGGAATCATATAATAGCTGTTCTTTTGCATCTGGCTTCTTTCACTCAACATGATGTCTGTAAGATTTATCTTAGTTGTCACATGTATCAGAACGTCACTCTTTTTTAGGGCTGCATAATAATGTTCCATTGCATGTATGTACCAAATTTTGTTTATCCATTTGTGGATAATGGATATTTATGTTGCCTCCACCTTTTGACTATTATGAATAATGTCACTATGAACATTGATATATAAAATCTGTTCAAGTCCCTGTTTTTAATCTTTGAGATAGATACTTAAGAGCGGAATTGCTGGGGCATATATATGGTAATTCTAAGTTCAACTTTGTAAGGAACTACCAAACCATTTTCAAAGGACCTGCACCATTTTACATTCCCTCCAGCAATGCATGAGGACTCCTATTTCTCCACATCCTCACCAACAATTACTTTCCTCTTTTTGAAATTTAATAATAGTCATTTTAGTGGGTGGGAAGATATCTCATTGTGGTTTTGATTTGCATTTCCCTGATGACTAGTAGTGTTGAGCATGAAAACATCTCTTACAGATATTCTACCTTCTTTTGACATGATTATCAGCAGTTCAGTACTATGTTGAATAGACTATAGGTCTCACCGGTTATGAAGAGAGTCATGCTTTTTTATGCACTTAGCTTTAAATATCAGGTAAGTGATAATGGCAATATAATTCCAAAAAAGCAAATGAAATGCTCTGTTTCAAAGCATCAAAACTCCATTTAGGGAAATGTTGCCCTGAGGCAGACCCTGGTTTTTCTCATTAAAAACACATCACCTGCTTTTAGGTTTTAGCCACAAAGCTCTCTAAAGACTAAAAGTCAGAGTAAAGAAGAGATGGGTATGAATACTGGTGTAATTGTAAAGATAAGTTTTTACTCCTTTAATTTCTGGCTTCATTTATGAGTCCCACCTTACCTCTGGATCCTGCCTGAGCACAAAATGCTGCTCTCTGAGATAGAGGCTAAGTGGTCAGCCATATGTTGGACAGAAGCAGAATGAGGTAGGAATCAGAGACGTGGGCTCCCTGGGTTTTGGAAGACATGACGAGAGCATCAATTCTGCCACACTTTTAACCTATACTCCAATAATAGGATTAAGATCCATCCTGATTGAGATGGGCCACACCTTAACTGAAGTGACCACATCAAAAGGTCCTACTTACAATGCGTAACTAGGTGCAAAGATCTTTTTAAGCAATTGGTGTCCTAAGAGAGACAAAGATAAAGTGCCATGAGAATTTAGAACAGAGAGACATTTTTTTCCAATGCCTGGAAAATTAAAGCTGGAAGGAAATTTAGAGAGATCAGTAGGTTTCTGGATTTGTTCAAGCAACTCATCCAAGAGTTTTGTTCCCACAACCTGACTTGAAGCACTTAAATTTCTATCTGCATAGCAAATATCTTCAGCATTTACATCTTAAAGTAATTCAGAGCTTGGAAGTGCACATTATATTGCAAGAATTTGAAATAGGATAAGCCATAAATAGAGAGGCATGGAGGTTATATATGGAAGTGGATGTTGAAAGTAATCTCGTTTACTTGACCCCTTATGTTTAGAATGGTGAACTAAGGGACATGTAGTGATTTGCTAATGGAAATTCTGTGAATCTGTTTTAGTTTCCTACTCAGTTCAAGCAAATTTAAGCAATAGGAATGTATTGTTCATGGTTTGAGCCTGGGAAAAAGCCCTAATCAAGGCATTTTCAAATTGATAATTTCTTCCTGACGTCTCTGGTATTCTGGGGCTGGCTGTGGTGATCCTTGGTCCTTAGTTTGTCACATGGGAAAGCACATGGTCTCTCTTGGTCTCTCCCTTCTTTTTCCAGTTCCATCGATGTTCAGCTTCTTGATTCCTAATACTTTCTCTCAGTGAATCTGAATTTCACTCCATTTACAAAGGACTCCAGTAATAGGATTAAGACCCAACCTGATTGAGGTGGGCCACATCTTTTACTGAAGTAACCTCATCAAAAAGTCCTACTTACAATGGGTTCACACCCACAAGAATGGATTAAATGTTAGAGTATGTTTTTCTGGGATACATCTAGCCTCAAAGCACCACAGTGCTCATTAATGCAGGACCAGAACTGGGGATAACTCAGGTTTTGGGAAAGCATGGCTTGGAGACTAGTATCTTCTATGATAAAAACAGGAAATAATATTTCTATTCACTCCAGCAATGTAACTAGCTGCCCAATATCATCATTGTCCCAACTGGAATAAAAATAATTTTAATTTTCTGTTACAGATTGCATTTTCATCTGACCAGCAATTAATGGAAGACGATTTAGTCATATAGCCATAAAATACTGCAATGTATTTTGCTGCTAAAACCTTATTCTGAATCCTCAAAATGAGTTCTACTGCCCTTGATGCAGCACCATTTATTATTGAGTTTCCTTTTTTCCAACAGTGCTCATAGCCTGATGAGTCAGTCATGACTTTGACTCTAGGTAGCTCAAAACTGGTTACAAAACAAAATGCTTTGTGTGCCTCCACTCCCTGCAGGTAACTCATAACTCTTTGTGAGAGGTGTACATATAATGGTTGGGACCATGGGCACTGCCACTTACCATCTTTGTAACTTTGGACCCATTGTTTAAAGTGGGGTCTATGATAATAATGTTAACTTTCCCATAGCATTGTTGTGAGTATCCCTCTTTTCTTGATTCCTCTCCCACCACAGTACCTGTCCTTCTCAGACCCCATGGATGACTATTTGTCATTTCCTTGGTCTTTACACCATCAGTTCTATCCTTGAAACTTCTGTCCTTGACATCTTCTCTCAGTGCGTAGGTGACCTTATCTCTCTTATGTTTGAAATGCCATTTATATACTATATTTCTGATGTATATACACAGCCTTGGCCTCCCCTCTGAACTCCTCCTGAAACAAATATCCTACTTCCTACTTAATATCTCCACCTGGATGCCTTAGAGTCTTCTTATACTCAAGATGCTCAAATCAATTTCCTCATCCCTTCAAACCTATTCCTCACAGTTTTTTCCCACTTAGTTATGTCAATTACACTCACTTAGAAATTGCTCAAGGCAAAAATTTTGCAGTAATTTTTGACTTTTTTTCTTTCTCTCACTCCCTGTATCCAATCTATCAGCAAATTCTTCGTGATGTATCCAGAATCTGACACTACTCACCAGCTTCATCACTACTATTGGGGTTTAACCCCCATCACAACTCCCTTGTATTATTGCAATAGCCTCTTTTAGCCTCCTTACTGCTCTTCTTGATCCTGTCTTTGTTTTTATAAATCTGTTCACAAGATTTAAACTAGAGCACCCATTTTAAAACATAACTTCGATGTATCGCCTTTGTATTCAAAATCCTCTAATGGTTCTCATCTTATTAAAAATTAAAGCTAAAGTACAACCAATGGCCAGAAAGGCATCTGGTCCCCACTGTCTCTAACCTCCTTTCTTCTACTCATTCTGTTCTAGTTGTACTGACCTTCTTGCTTTTCCTCAACATGAGCTCTTGCTGCAGGGCCTTACCATGTGCTGAAATGACTAGAATGACGTTGGATAGAATGGTCTTTCCCTAAGACATGTGTGGTACCACTCCCTCATTTCCTTAGGTCTTTGATCAAATGGTATGGAGTCCATGTAGCCTTACCTAACCACAATCCTACCTAAAATACCAAACTACCTCACTCTACTTTATAAATGTATTTCCTGTTTGCTTCTTCTCAACTGTCTCCAAGATGACACAGACTTCATTATTTTCACTGCAATATCCACAATGCCTATAATTATTCCTGACACTTAGTCACTGCAGAATAAATAGAGGTCAAATGAATGAACAAATAATTAATCCACTTATCCTTGATCAGAAACTTTCAATGCCTATTCATTGACTGTGTAATGGCATCCAAACTGCTCACTTCACCTTTCAAAGCTTTCCATAACTCACCGTTCTAATTTCCCAAACAGGTCACCACAGTCTTATCAAGTTTCTCAGCCTCACCAATTTCTGATACCTTAATCTCTTCTCCTCCCCTCTACCTGGAAGAGCCTTCCTTATCATTTTCACATGCTCCATTGCTATTACTTCATGCAAAGCACATCTCAAGTACTACATCTTCCCCCAAACCTTCTCTGATACTCACAGCCCATGGTCTAAAACAGACGTTCATATATGTATCTCTTTTTCCTTTCTGAACAGACACCCCCTTTAGTGATTCATGTCATCCATGGTCATAGTTGGGACACCCCACACACACCTCAATAAATAAGTGTATTCATTTGTAGCCAAGATTCACTCTAGCCATGAACATGACAATCATAGGAACATCATTGCAATTTATAGATATTTTTATCATTCTAGTTTTGCAGCAAGGATTTGAGATTTCATTTTCTGAAGATACATTTGTGCGCTTCCTATACAGAACACAACCATTTGTAGGCAAAGAGAGTTTGTTGAATTAAAATAGGGTCATACGGCCTGTTTCAAATGACTGGGAAGCCAAAAATTAGAATTAAATATCTTCCAAAAAAGACTAAAATTGACAGGTAATTATCCAGATGTTTCTAAATATCTGTTAGGCAGGCACAGACTTAACCTTCTGGTTTTCTACCTATATCTTACGTAGCTGGTAATTTAGCCCAACCAGGGGTCCACGTAGCTTCAACCCTTGGTAACTGTCCTCTTTCCTTCTCTTCTTAAGGAATTTAAGCTGGGTACCCAGGTTGCATCTAGTTGTCTGAGCCACTCTATCTAATAACAAGCAGCTGTACATTCAACCCCACAACTCCAGCTCTGCCATAGAGCAAGCTAAGTGGTTTCCTCGGTGAGATTGATAGTCCGTGCTGCCCCACAGATGGGATACAAACCAGGACATGTCCCAGGTGACAGCCAATTTCCAAATGAGGCCAAGAATATTTAGAAGTGGTTATGACTCTGACATTGGACTTGCCTTTTGGAGATGCGATGGTGCCTGTTTTAATTTCCTGACATTTTCTGACATGGTGAAAGAATCCAGCTGATGAATCATCAATATTAATGGGGTTTTGAATCCTATTTGCTGCTGCAGCTGCCTCTCCTTTAGTCATTCATAAAAACCAGAATTATCAGGAGAACTCAAGGGAAGCAGCAATGTTAACAACAATTGAGTTGCCATTTTCATGATCATATCTTGTATGCTGCTTCATAGGCAGAGGAGTTGTTTGTTTCTTTGCCTTGTGCATTTCTGCTTAAAAAGCTGAAAATAATTGTCATTTAGATACTATACCTTGATGGAGAGGGCTTGCTTGTTTGATGAAGAGAAAACACCCCCAGAACTCGAATCCTGTGAATAAGATGAAAGAGAGTTGTATTATATTACAGCACTTTTTGTTTCTCTCATTCCTGGATTTTTCTTATATCCCAGATGCCATGAGTGAAAAAGAGAAAAATTAAATTGAATCATTTGTGATTAGGGTAAATAACTTTATTCCTCAAATGTCTGCACAAACCCAAGTTTTTATATATAAAACATGTGTATAGTATTTATGCATATTATATGTTATTATCTAAATATATAGACATGGATATTTATATATTTATGTCCTTGCCATTTTCAGGATTCTCCAGCTGCCAACATCCCAGGTGCCTTTTTAAAAGCTGCACCAGCTGGCTCCTAGCATACTTCCTAACGGAAAAATATAAGCATTGCATATTCCTCTGCAGGTGGGACCACTCAATGCCCTGTGCTTCTGTGCTTTTTAAGCTGAAAGATCTACAGCCCCGCTTTGTGAGCGAGCAGAGAAAGTTTTCAAAGAGAGCATTATCTCTTATGCTTTCTATCTGGAACCATGAATCCACATCAAGGTTCACAAACTAGTGAGTCTACACTATCAGAGTGAACAAGAATCACCTTGAGAGTTTATTTACAATGCCCACTTCTGAAATATATCCCTAGTAATCCTTGAATCAATTCCAGGAATCTGTAGTTTAATAGGACCTGGGTGATTGTGACACTTTGAAAAACACTGGCTCACACCAATGTGGTCTCCAAAGTCGATTCCATAAAATAAGATGGTTTCTCATTTTAACTCTTCTTTAATAAGTAATAAAGTTGCCACCACCAATTTAAGAAAATAAAGGAAATGTTATGCTGGAGAACCTTGATTCTGCCAAAGCACTTCATGGAATTTCCCTAAGGGCAAATCTAGAAAACATGATCATATAAGGAATGAATGTTCCATCCTCAGCTGACTTTTCTTACTGCTTCATACTGGGGTCTCCTGAGTTTCATGCGCCCTTTTTGGGAGCAAGCAGTGCCCTTTGCTTCAAGGTTGATTTCAAGGAGGAAAGCTATTTCACTGAGTTCCTCTAGCCCCTGCCATAAGCCTCTCCAAAACCGGTATGGAAGAAGAATTTTTCACTTCTTTCAAAGTTGTTTTTGGAGACGATAAACACTGACAGGGTCACACTGGATTCTCCTTATGAGGGAAAAGGAGCACACACAAGTAGATATCACTCAGAGAACATACAGCCGCTTCTGACACCGATGCTGCCACTGTCACCATTGTCTTTTTTTTTTTTTTTTTGAGGCAGGAGAAGCTCATGTATCCTTCCTCACTACTTCCATAGCAAAGTCTGCCCCCTCCCCAATGACTCATGGCTGCAAGGGACCAGGCAGTGCAGGGCTTCATGGGAGATGAGCAGACCAAAAGTGATAAGAGCTCATCACAGCCCCTCAAACCATGGCCCCAGGCACCCACCATGCACCTCTTATATCCTGCACCTCATCATTCCCTAAGAAGACCATAGGCCTGCATACAAGCCCTTCTTCCCAACTGGGAGGGCCTTCATATTAGTCAAGACTTCCATGTTACAGAAACTCAATCCAAGTCATTAAGGTCAAAAAAAGAAAAAAAAGGCAGAAGTGTTATTGCTCATGAACTTGGAAATACAGGGGATAAAGATGATCTCATTTAAGGTTTGGTTATGCAGGGGGTTGGACGATGTCTCCATCTAGGGTTTTCCCCATCACCAGAGCAAAGGTAGTTTAGACAGCCCTCTTGTGCTTCCATTTCTGGAGCTTTTCCCCAGACAGGAATGGCTCCAGATCTTCTTTTATTGCTGTCAGAATCTATTTCTATTTTAAAATAGCTTTATTGGGGTATAATTTGCACATCATACAATTCATTCATGTGCAGTGTACAATTTAATGATATTTAGCAAATTTATGGACTGCACAACTATCACTATAATCCAATTTCAGAACATTTCCATCACTCCCAAAAGATCCCTAGTGTCCACTTGCAATCGTTCCCACCGCCAGTCCCGAGTGAGCACTAATCTGCCTTCTGTTTCAATAGATTTGTCTTTTCAGATAAATGGTCTGATATAGTGCATGGTCATTTGGATCTGACTCCTTTCATATAGCATGATGTTGGTTCCTCCTTGTTGTAGCATTTATCAGTATTGCATTCCTTTTACTGGCTGAATAGAACTCCATCATATAGATACACTACACTTTGTTTACCCAGCACCAGATCTTCTCAGCACTCCAGGCTGGTGGGAGAGATAGCATCCACAGAGTGAAAAAGGAGAGTACCAAAGCTGGCCCCAAGGTTCAACTTCTTTGCTTGTGGTGTTGAATGCTCCTCTCCCAATAACCATGGTCAGTAAGAAGTCCTTGCTTTTCACTGTGACCCTTCCAGGCAGAGGGAGAGGGGCAGCTGAAGACACCATAAAAACAATAATAGAGAAGAATGGAGTCCTGTTTAAAAGTTTTCTGAACATAGTGCCCTTCAAATACTGCTGCAAAGAAGACAATTTATAGGAATGGGATTTGGTAGGAGCTTGAAATTTTGCATATGTAATTGGAAAAGACTAGGTTTAATTCAATGTAAATAGTAGCTGCTCTAGAGAAAGTGATTATAATCTGTATATCTATATTTGAAAAAAATCTGCAAGAGTTGTAGGAGCATCTTTTCAGTAAAAATTAGAGAAAATGAGTAATTTTCTTTAAGCAGGGGATAATGAAGGCAAATCTCTCACAAGACAAAATTTTATTGTTTTTTTTTCAGTGCTTATTTTTCAAGAACGTTCCTTCCTAGTGCATACCTCTACAACAACCCACCCACCGCCCGCCCTGCCCCGATCATGCATCTTTAACTTTTTTTTTTAACATTTTCAACATCTTTTACCTTCCATTCTTCATCAGTTAGGGCCACATAAACTGAGCTTTACTAATGAATAAATGATTTGATCTGAGGTCACACTGTGGGGATAATGACAGTGGGGAGGGAATTGGGTCTCACAAAATTGGCTCACACATTATCTGAGATTTTATTTCACAGCACACACACACAAAGCAGCTCTGCATCCAGGGCACAAGAGATTACTCATGAAAGGAATTGACAGTGGAAGATAATGAGGGAGCTTTCAGCAAACCATCAATCTGCTGGCTGCTCCAGTCGGAACACAGGTCCTGCTGAAGGGAAGCAAGGTGACATTTAGAGTACATGGTTCCTAGAAAAGAGCAGATATATGCAAACCCAGGAATATCATCTGGGGGGTGGGGAGGTGGAAATAAGCCCTGCTGCTCAGTGGTGCAGCAGGCAAGTCTTTCTAAGATTTATAGAGCCCTTTTGCAACTGCAGAAAACTACAAACCATGGCATTTACCAGAACAGCAGTCCCAGCTGGGAGCAAGGGAGGGTGCTGCAGACTCGACCCCACCCCCTTTACTAGAGAAGTTGTAGGTTTACAGAAAAATCATGCAGAAAATGCAGACTTCCTATATTCTTCCCCCCACACACACTCTCTCTCTATTTTCTCTATTATTAACACTTTGCATTAGTGTGGTACCTGTGAATTAACTGATGAAAACTATTACTATATTTGTACTATTAACTATAATCCACAGTTTCCATTAGCATTCACTGTTTGCATTGTACAGTCCTATGGAGTTTTTCAACTTCTATTCTAGTAACATAAAGACCACCTAAAATTTCTCATTTTAGTTGCATCCAAATATATAATTCAGTGGTGTTAATTACATTCACAACGCTGCGCTACCATCACTACCATCGTTTCTGAAACTTATCCGTCAGGCCACAGAAATTCTGTACAAATTGAGCATTAACTCCCTATTCTCTGCCACACCAGGTCCCTGGTAAAGTGTACTCTGATTTCTGACTCTATGCATTTGCTTATTCTAATTATTTAATGTCAGTGAGATCATAAAATATTTGTCCTTCTGCCTCTCTTAATAAAACTTTGCAAGAAGAGCTTGCAAGAGCTTGGAGACAGTTCCTTGTCTTATCCATAGTACACTCTGCTATGCTTTCTTTTTCCCTACATAGGTTTCAGTATTAAAGAACAGTGGTATTCTCTGAATTTAAAAAATCACCTTTAGAGAGGAAAGGTAATTACTGGTTCTATCATCATTTCATTAAAGAAAACCAAATTTCAAAATGTCAGTCTCTTTATTTTTTCTAGGAGGAAGGCCCTAGGGAAGGTTCAAATATATATATGAAAAGATTCAGTGTGGCAGTGGAAACCACTGTATGTCCCAACGTCTCTAACCTGTTTTTGTCTTGATACTTTCATTACACAAGAACATAAGCCCATTGTAGAAATCTCTTTCTACAAAAAAAAAAAAAAAAATCAAGAGGGCAATGTGATGGTAGCTGAGCAGTTAGAATTCTTGCCTGCTATGCTGGACACCCGGATTCAATTCCTGGTGCCCGCCCATGCAAAAAAAAAAAAAAACTCAAGAGCATGTTAATATTCTGTAATGCTACCTATCAGTAATGACCATCATTAATATTTTAGCTATAATCTTAGACTTTTTAGTAAATATAAACATGTACATATCAACATGCAACGTACATACATCTAATTGTATATCCTCTTCACGAACGGAATCATAATGAGATATATTTTGTAATTTACCTTTTTTCACTTGGCAATAGACATGTACATCTTTTCTTATCATTAAATACACATTTGCATGATCATTATAAATAACTATATCGTATTTTGCTGTATGGCTCTCTTGTAATTAATTTAACCCCAGCAACAGATAGATGGTTAGAAACATGGCTGAGATAAATTATGCTTCCCAATTTCCCTGGATTTCCTACTCCAAATACAGTTTAACACTATACATGTTCACTTTACACATAATACTGTACACAACTACACATTAACACTGAGTACTTTCATATATGCACAGCCATATATTTCGTCTCATAATATATTACTACAGAATGCTTCTGTGAAACCCTGGAAAACTGTTGAAAATGCTGGAGGCATTAAAAGTAGACTGAACATTTGGCAAGACAAAATAAGCCAGAAACAAAAGAACAAGAATGGTACGGTCACCTTTAGAAAATGCTTATAAGAAAACAGGGGCCTAGATTGTAAGCTTTTAGAGCAGACACATTAAGTCTGGAGTGGTGATTATTATTTTTGGATTTTGAGAGGCTGGCTTATACATACAACTTGATATTTAGAGATAAGAATGAAGCTTAATGGGTTGGGGTTAAAGTGATTCAGAACATAGGAGTAATAAAGACAGTGTCTGTATTTTAGAACCACACATACTCTTTGAGATCGATGGAAGAAAGGTTTTTTTGGTATGGAACTGAAATTTTCTGTAGTACATAATCTATTTCAACCTATCTGTATAGCTCATTTGAACAAGTGAAACCTGGGAAACACAGAATAAGAAAGAGGTCCTTTTAGCTTATTGTAATGTTTGGATATATTCAGCAGATAATCAAAAAGTATTGGCAAAGTCCCTTGAGTAATGGGAGAAAAACATGAAACTATTAAATCTTACCGTCAGGGAATCCCCTGATGCCATGTCAAACTTTAAGGATGCCTAAATCAATAGGCCATGCCCTCAATCAGGAGGCTTACTCTTGTGAAGCTTATGTAGGTAGCGGAGAGGCTTAGACTACTTATAGGCATGCCTAAGAGTTACTCCTGGAGGACCTCTGTTGTTGCTCAGATGTGGCCTCACTCTTTCTCTAAGCCCAACTCTGCAAGTGAAATCATTGCCCTCCTCCCTATGTGGGACATGACATCCAGGGGTGAAAGTCTCCCTGGTGATGTGGGAGATGACTTCCAACAATGAATCCAGACTTGGCACCATGGAATCAACAATTACATCCTGATGAAAATGGGGAAAAGAAGTGTAATTCATAAAGTGTCAGTGGCAGAGAGAGTTCAAATAGAGTTGAGAGGCTACTCTTGTCTTTCTTACTCCTAACCTGTTCAGCTTCATTCTTATCTCTAAATATCAGTTTGTATATATAAGCCAGCCTCTCAAAATCCAGAAATAATAGCCACCACTCCAGACTTAATGTGTCTGCTCTAAAAGCTTACAATCTAGGCCCCTGTTTTCTTATAAGCATTTTCTAAAGGTGACCATACCATTCTTGCTCTTTTGTTTCTAGCTTATTTTGTCTCACCAAATGTTCAGTCTACTTTCAATGCCTCCAGCATTTCCAACAACTCGCTACCTATCATAACCTACCAACTCCCAACCAAGACCATTTCAGCCAATCCTAAAGAACACCTAGGGCAATATATAAGATTCCACAAGGGTTCCATGCACTAGATTAACTTTCCAGAAACCTACAACCTACAGATGGGTTTCTGGTCCAGATAAGTCCTGAAACCTAGCCCAGCCTCTCCAGAACATCAGATAGTTCCATCCCCCTACCCCATATTAGTGACAGAACCTTCCAATATGAAAAATTTAGAAAGGCAATAACCCAAACATCCCTAAAGAGAGGGATGGAAAGATCAAAGGTGATAGTGGAGTTACACAGAGAAGACAGGATTTAACAAATGAATATGAATGCTGAAATCATTAAATTGATATCTCTTTTAGTCTCCAGTATTTTAGGGCAGCTAGAAGTAAAAACCTAAAATTGTGAAATTATAACCCATGTCAAAGTCTGAAATATGTTCTACAAATAGTTGTGGTGCCGTGCTTTGAAATTTATAACTTTTTAAATATATGTTATTTTTCACCAAAAAAAAGGAAAAAAAGCAATTGGGATGATAAAAAAAAATTTTAAGCCCTCTACCATCCTATATTCTTGAGCCCCTAGAAGGAAAAATATGAGAGGATCATATGGTAGCCCATGACAAACTCTGGTATCTGTCCTGTAACTACTTGTTGAAAAGTACTTTGAAAACTATTGTCTTTTTATTTCTTTGCTTAGTATATATATATTGTACTATACAATAAAAAAAAAGTTAAAAAAAAAAAGTAGACTGAATGCTAGTAGTATTTTTTTAAGTTATTTTTTTTAAGTTGAGTGTGAGTTCATTGTAAGCCATCTCAGATGTCTTTGTCTGCAGCAACATCTACCACAGTTGTTTTGCCCCTAGTAGGTGTTCAAAAAATACGTACTAATTTGAAAGGAGTGAAAGAGAGGAAAAGATATATGATCCTTGTCATGAGCTGGAGAACTCAAAACTTAAGCACTTCCTCTCTATGTTCTCATATGGCTGGGATTAAAGTAGAATTCTCTGGATGAAGACAAAAGGTGATGACAGGAGGCCCTAGAAATCACTAAAAGATATTTCAGTTTCTGAGCCAATTCATTCATATTTTCAACAACTATTGATTGAGCAACAATTATGTCAGGCAATCAAGTAGAAGCTGAGGATGCAATAGTGAATGAGCAGGTAGGATCCCATTTTTCAGGTAAATCTATACTCTGATTAATGAAGACAAAGAATAAATTCATATAAACATCCATGTGTCTATGCATATAGGGACAATTAAGAAAAAAATCTCAAATACTGATAGATGTTGTAAGTAAATAAAACTACATAATGTGAAAAGAGAGTAAGTGGGGAATAATTTATATAACTTGATCAGTGAAGATCTCTTATGGAAGTAGCAGGTTCACGTGCGATCTAAGCAGAAGGAAGCATATTCTGTTCAAAGGGAAACGCAGTCCAAAGAGATTGAGGTAGAAACAGCTTGACATATAAGAAGTCCAAAGTCCTAAGCTTACTGGTTAAAAAGTATGCAATGAAAGGAGGTTGGAAAGGTAGGAAGTCCCAAATCTGTATTGTCCTTTAAATCTTATTTAGGTGTTTGGGTTTTCTAGAACCATAGCCCACCAACTCTCAGTTCTTGGAAATCCAGTTGCATCTCCTCTGTTAGGTCATTTTAGATGACTAACCAGTCTCCCCAGACCACTCACTCAAACCCTAATCATGAATGACCAAATCTTACTCCCTTTTTACCCCCAGCCAAAGATCGAATCTTAAGTAATGTATTTGTCTTGGTTTCCTAGGGCTGCTGCAACAAATCCCGCAGACCGGGTGGCTTAAACCACAGGAGTTCATTGCCTGTTTCAGGGACAAGAAGTCCAAAATCAAGGTGTCAGGAGGGTCATGCTTTCTCTGAAGCCTGCAGTGTGCTGGTGGTGGCTGGCCAGCAGTCCAAAACTCAACCTCTGCCTCCGTCCTATGGCCAGCTGGCAGTCTCCTAGTGTCTCTTACTCTCATTTCTGTGTCTGTATTTCTTCTGCTCAGATGAACTCCAGTCATATCGGATTAATGACCACCCTAATTCAGACTGGCCTCACCTTAACTCATTACATCTTCAAAGATTCTATTTACAAGTGGGCTTATAGTCATAGGACTGCGGGTTAGGACTCGAACATGTCTTTGTGGGGGACATGATTCAATCCATGACAACTCTTAAAAGACAAAATTCAGGTTTATTTATTGAGGTTCAAGATCTGTAGTGTCCTTTAAATTCATTTAGGAGTTTGGGTTTTCTGAGACCATAGCCCACTAGATCTGAGATCTTGGAAATCTGGTTTTATCTTCTTTGTTAGTACATTTTAGATTACTAGCCAGTCTCCCTAGAGTTTTACCCTCAGTAAATTTCTCCATTTTAGTCTCCATTTCTATGACTTTTTATAAATGCATACAGTCACATAACCATCACCACAATAGAGATAAAGAATGTTTCCATTAGGCAGAATAATTTCCTTATGCCCCTTTGTTGTCAGGCTCTACTCTTACAACTTTTGGCAAACACTAATCTGTTCAATTGACCTATAATTTTGACATTTCCAGAATATCGAATGAATGAAATCATACAGTAGGTAAACTTTTGACTCTGGCTTCTTTCACATAACTTAGTGTTTTTTTGTTATCCCTGTTGTTGAAGGTACCGGTAGATCTTTTCATTGCTGGATAATACTCTGTTAGGTGGACACACCATAATTTGTTTTTCCATTCAGCAGTTGAAAGACATTGGGTTATTTCCTGCTTTTGGTCATTGTGAAAAAATCTTCCATAAACATTCATGTACATGTGAATATATGGTCTCATTTCTCCCAGGTAAAAACCTAAGGGTGGGATTTGTAGATCATATGGCAAGTGTGTGTCTAACTTTATAAGACTAATACTTTTAATGACTCCTTTGTAAAGCTAGAAAGTACACCATGGTGTAATGGAATAATAGTTCAACCCAGAATCAAAAGTCCTTGGTTGAAACCAGATATACGAATCTAATAATTTCCATTACTTTGAGTAAGTTATTCCATTATTTTTCTGAACTCAAATCTTTGTCTATCAATATGGATCACCTTAAATTGTAAATGCTTGCTACTATAACATAAGCTGACTATGAAAAAGCTTTAAAAATGTAAATTATTATACAAATGAGAGGCAATATTGGTGCAAGTGAGGTCATTTGTGCATGTGCCTGGCATGAAACTGAAGTCATAGTCATTCACAAGTCATGCATTTGTACATTCTGTCTTCTTAGAATATATATTTCTAGAACTGCACTACCCAATATACTGGTTATATTTTCTATTTAAATTTAAATTAATTAAAGATAAATACAGTTAAAAATTCAACTTCTCAGTTGCACTAGCCACATTCCAAGTGCTCAACAGCCGCATGTGACTAGTGGTTATGTTATTGGGCAACACAAATTACAAAGCATTTACTTCCCTGCTGAAAGTTCTAGAGTGCTGGTCAAGAGGGCAGATACTAGGCCCCTAATATTCTAGCAAATAATCTAGAGAATTTCTAGAATCGAAGAACAAGTCATTTTTTAAACATTTACAAAGGTGATCTTTACTTGCTTTGATCCTGAGACTTAATATCAACTCCATAAGCCCACACACCCCATCATCTACTGGCTAGTAAAAGTAGGCTACAAAAAAAAGTAAAGTTGGCCTGTACATTTCTGGGCTACTCCTAATTTAGTCCAACCTTGTCTAAGTCCTCACCTTTGATGGCCTCTCATGTACTATCTTGTTCATGGTCCTTTGGGCTTGACATTTGCATCTCATCACTGGCCTCAACTTTGGATTCCTTTTCTGGTTTTCTGGAATATCCACTAAAGAGTACAGTCATTACCTTAGTTTCTCTAAATGTAACCCAATGTCTGGTGCTGACCTACCGTCATCACTCAGTCCCACCAATTCCCCATATGTTGGGAGAAATGCACAATGATGATATAAGAGAAGCAGTAGCTGCTCATACTATGTCTCAGCTGTTAACTTTAGGCAGCATCATGAATTCAAATGTCTTCAGAAGCCAAGTAAGCAATCAGGTTGAATCTAACAATAGGAAGTTGAGGTGACTGTGGCAGACAAAAAGAACATACCCTATCATGAAAAGTTATTAAAATAAAAATAAATAAGCACTACTCAAATAATCAGAGACCAAAAAAAAAGATGCAAAAGAGTAACACTATCTCATTTTTTGCAGACGACAAAATACTGTCTTAAGGAAAAACCCAAGAGAATCAATGCAGAAACTAAAAAAAAAAAAAAAAAAAGGAAAATAATTCAGTAAACTAGGAGGAGATTAAATTATATACAAAATTTATAATCTTCTTATTTACAAGCAATAATCATCTAGGACATATAAAGAAGAGCAGACCTCATTTATAATGAAAAAAATCTAAATAAATTGCATAAAAAATTTGAAAAACACAAATAAGGAAGGATTTAAAACATCCCACCCAAAAGACAAAATTAGATTTGGAACAAATAAATGAAAAGACATCCCTTGTTCTTCAATAAATTGATTCAATGCTATAAACCTGCTGTCTCCCCAAAATAATACATAAATTTAATAATAGCTCAATATAAGTCTAAGAAGTTTATTTTTTATGGAGAAAAATAAGTTGATTATAAAATTCATGTGCATTTTAACCACTCAAGGAAATCCAGGAAAACCCTAGAAAAGAAGGGCGAAGAAAGAGGTCATGTTCTATCAGATTAAAACATAGTTTAAAGGCTGCACAATTAAATGGAATAGAAAGAAAATTGATAACTTCAATTATGGAAATATAAAATACAACTTTTTGCATGAAAAAATATTGTCAACAAAATAGAAAGGGGAAAATGCAAATTAAAAGCTGGGGGAAAAGGTTTGCTGCTTATAACACTGCCAAAAGGCTACCCTTCTTAATATATAAAGAACTCAAAAGTTGAAAAGTAAAACACCAAAATCATGACACAAAAATAGACAAATGACATAAATATACAATTTCAATAAAAGTACGTACAAATTAACACATAAGCCAAAAAAATGCTCAATTTTGCTTATAATAAAATAAATGTACAACATAATATTGAGATTCCATGTCTCACCTATCAAATTGAGAAAAATCAAAAGCTTAATAAAACAGCCTGCTGGCAAGGTTGCGAGGTGGCAGACACCTTTATACATGGCTGGTGTTTGGGCAAAATGTTACAAACCTAAGTGGGGCAATTTGGCAGTATCTTCCCAAATTACATGCATTGACCCTCTGACCTAGCAATCCCAATTTTGGAATCTATCTGTATGTACACCTCCACAAAAGGAAACAAGGCTATTCATTAAGGTATCATTTGTAGTTGCCAAAAAAGAAATGAAAATAACCTAAATATTCAACAGTTGGGAACTCATTGAAGAAACTCTAGTGCATCCACATAATGAAGCCCTTTGCAGCTGTAAAATTAAAAAAAAAAAAAATGAGGAAGATCTCTATGAATGTGCATGGAGTAAATTCCAATACATATTGTGAGGTGGAAAAAGGCGAGAGACAAAATACTGTATATATGCTACTTTGTATATTAAAAAAAAAAAAAACATGGATGAGACAAATGAAAACGGTTACTGTACCAGAATGAGTGGGAACAGGACTGAGGGATTAGAGGGATTAGGGATTGAAAGCAGTCTATGAGTATGTCTTTCATATGACTTTTGAATTGTATAAAGCTTTACCATATTCAAAACATAAAATTAAATAAAAAAGGGTGAAAAATTTCATGGCAGCCAAACACCAGCTGTCAGCAGCTTAAATTGCCTCCCTCTTCCGCCATCACTGACTCATGAAATTGCCTACAGATTTGAGGACTTCGTTGGCTTTGTAAGGTGCTTTTTGAAGCTGGGAATAGAAAATACCGGCTTGGGGAAGGAAAACTGAGATTCGAAATTAAATTAAGCGGCTTGCATTCACCTTGATAAAGACTAAAAGCCAGTTACGCTGTGATTAGGTGTTCTATTCGGTTATCCTTCACAACGCAAAAGGATATTAGCTTTCAGCTTTTCATTCTGGCTTTTCATTTTTCCCCAAAAGTGATTTGGATCACACGCAAAGTTCAAAAAGTTCTAATTCACTTTCCAAGAGTTCAGGAAACAAGGCCAACTTTATCCTCATTTCCCTCATCTGACTCACACACTGAGCCTCTGAGGCCGCCACAGTGAGCATACTGGTGTCAGCAATTACTGGCTGACTCTTCCGAGGACGGCGACAATTAACCTACTGAACATCTCTCTGCTGCGTGTTTCACCCCCGGCCGGACCATCTGTGCCACACCCGCCCCAGGTAGGCGCCCAGCCCACCCACCCACCGCGCCCACGCATTTCCACTCTGAAGCCAGGCCCGAAGCAACTCATAACCCCACGCGGGTGCTGCACCAGCAACGGAGCTCAAATTCAAAGCGTTCCCTCCCCCACCCCCCCCCAAACAGACCCTATCTGGCTTCCTTCTGCTCCCACTGTGCAAACCTGAGAGAACTGCACAGCCTTAGGGTGGGATTCCCTACTGTTGCGACACATCACAGAACAAAATACTAAAGGCACCAAAGAGTCTAAATTCCAATTTTTAATTCAGTATAGATTTAGCCACTTGGCTTGCTGAACAAAATCACCTAATGTCTCTATTTAATATCCTCAATTGTAAAACACCCACCTAGCAATCTTTTTAATAAAAATTTAAATGAGATAGTCTGTGTGTGCCAGAGTTGCAGATAAGTGCACCAGTTTTATTATTCAGTGTGCCGAGAAAAGTTAGCTCTTGCTATGTCTGTGTCCCCTAGAAAGGCATTTTCAACTCCCAGTTCCTGTGTAGGTGACCTTATTTGGAAATAGGATCTTTGAAGATGTGATTAGGTAAAATGAGGCCAAACTGACTTAGGGTGATTATTCCGATGGAATGGAGAACAGACACAGACGGTCAGAGAGAAATCCAAGTGACCATGGAGGCAGAGATTGCCATGCTGCAGCTGTAAGCCAGGGAACACCAAGCATTGCCAACAAACCCTCCGGAGCTAGGAAGAGGCAAGGAAGGATTCTCTCCTACAGGTTTTCAGAAGGAACATGACCACATGAACATCTCGATTTCAGACTTGTAGCCCCCAGAACTGGAGACAATAAATTGCTGTTGTCTTAAGTACCCAATTAGTGGTACTTTGTTATGGCAGCCCTAGGACACTAGGATAACTCTTATTTCTAAGACTAGATGCTTAGCATAAAACAGAAAGAAACTCCAAGTGTAACACTCTGGAATTCACTAGTCTCTGCTGCAGAGTGGCTGGGGTGGTCTTGCCCAGGCTTGGTGTCTGAGGAGGTAAAACCAACAGGGTCCCTGACCCTGTGAGTGTGTGTGTGTGTGTGGACACATGTGTGGCAGGGCGGAAGGGGAGGTATGTGAGGAGATGTCCTACTGTTGTGCACTGCTCGATCTGCAGCTGACACATTTGTGACCTGCATCTTTGGATCAGACTTCCTTGCTCACTGGGCCCGGCTTCAGCCTGGGATGTGCAGGCTTGCCTCCAACACGTGCCCTTAATTCCCATTCTTCCTTGTTCCGAGAACTATGCCTAGAACATTCTTAGCTGCCCGCCTTGCCACCACTAAGTAGGGTTTGTAGGCACAGGGTCGCCTGCCTACACACTGGAGCTAAGTGCAGCTCAGGAGAGCTGGCTTGGGTTCTTCGGTCATCACACTACCCTGTGTCATGCCATCACTCCATCAATCATAAAGGGCAGACTCAACTCAGGGTTTCAGAGAAGGATCCAAGTCCTTGCTTCAAAGAGGTCTCTTCCATATAACACCCTCCTTACACTGGCCATCTCTGACCTTTGGTCTGGAAAGGGCTACCCAAATATTTGTCTTCTTCCAGCAATGTTCTCCTCACACAGGCTCTTTATTTCTTGTCCTAGTGTGAATGACAGTTCCTTATATCGTATCATACCTTTCTTCTGGAAGTGGCATTTCCAACTTGCCCACTTTGAGACCGTAAAAGTGTAGAGGGGACAAGAAAAGAAACCAGTTTAATGATAAGGGAAACACCAAAGTAGATTTTCTTTGTTACATATGTAAAGCATTTAGCAAAGTTAGTCAATGCTGGTTATTGCTAAAAATGAGCTATATTTATTCAGGGAAGACATCTCTAAGTTTTTTCAAAAGTGGGTCACATGATCAAAAATCTGTATACTCATAGGTCAGTTGAATTTTTTTTAATAAAAGTACGCAGATGGTCTGTGTTTATTTTATGAATACTGAGAATGATCATTCAAATGTACACACAGACTTTATCTCTATTCATTTCCGTATTTCCAGCAGCCTTACTATTCCTGCTTCATAATGGAAAGGAAGGAGAGTTATACATAAAACTCTCCTATTGAAAAATGCATTCATTTAAGAAATATTTATGTGATACCTATTATGTATCTAGGAATACCAAATAGAATATAATTTCTGCTCTCTTAGAAGGAGCTATTACACAGGGCAGATAGCATATTCTCGAATATACAAAGAACTTTGACAAATAAGTAAGCAAATATCAAACAACACACAATCTGACCACAAACATGAAAAGATAGACTCTCTCTTTTTCACTTACTATTAGAATGCTGAGCATCTGTAGAGCTTAGTATTTCATAGAACAGAATGAATTTGTCTGCTCAACTATGCAATCCAATTTTGTATTTCATCATTCATGGAGATTAGACATTGGATATATTCCCAATGAACTGTGGCTAAATCTATGCAGATGAGGCAAACATCAGTTCACTTCTTAGAGCAACCAGCTTCCAAAACTTCTGTAAAGAGAAAAGCTTTTAAGTACTTGCTTTCTTGTTTGTTTTGCTGTTTCTGCAAGTGAGGTGCATTCAACTGATCTTTTCCTTCTTAATTTCTAGTCCTGTTTATCAGATTGCTTTCACCATTAAAAAAAAAAAAAAGAATTCTTCATTGCTGATAGATGTCTTCTTAAAAAAAAAATTAAAAATTCTAACAAGACATCAGCATTCTGTCTAGTCTTAGATTTTCCCTAGAAAACAATCTTTAAAACATGATTCGGCCCATGTCTTACTGTCAGTAACTTGGGAACTTTGAAGGAAGAACTCAATGTAATTTGGTAGGAACTAGACTTGGCTCTGCTTCTGTGGTTTTCTCTGTTAGGTCAGGGGAATGAGGAAGGGCACTGCAACTAGAGCTGCGGAAGCTTTGTCGCCCCTCCCAACATGGCTTCTGGACCCGCCCCTTCCGGACACCTGACTTCCAGAGAACCGCCCCTTCTGGATGTCACCTGACCCCCTTGCTTAAAAACCGCCCACGCCATCACCCAGGCACTGACTGACTTCCCTCCATCTTGGATTCGGTGAGATCAGCCCAGGAGCGCAGAAATAAACCCACCTGCTTTAAATTTCCTGGTCTATTGTCCTTCTTTCTCACCCTTTCGCCTCCTAAACCTTTCATTCTCCAAGGCAACCCCAGCTCCAGGGTATGATAGAGGGATTGAGAGGTCAGACTCAGCCACAGAGAAGGGCAGCTGCTGCTTTGTTTTCTTGTGAACATCTGCTCCATCTGCACCTTCTTGAGAATCATCAGCACTACAGGTGTCCTCTTTCCCTTTGCCTCATTTCTCATCCATCACGCAGAATCTAATCCGCCTCCCCATTCCAGTCCCAATGGGGGTATTGGTAAAAGTTTAACAATGTGCTCCTAGGAGGGGAGCCCTCATTTATAATTTTTACTGATTTCCACCATGTAAACATTTCCATCATGGTTAATTTCAAGCCACCAACCTGCAGAGTTAGATAATGAAAGAAAGCATCTCCTCCCTGCTGTTTTGGACTGTGCATCACTGTCCTGCTTTTCTTTGCATTGTCCCTAGTCCCACCTGGAAACCATCTTGGTTTTTCTTTCCCTCAATTTCTTTCAAACATCCTGTTGACCTCTGCTATCTTTTATTTTTGTTTAACTTCCCTCCCTCTAGTTGGAAGTAGATACCTTTATCCATGTGGGAAGATACACTGTTGCTTAAGTTCACTTATTTCATTTCTCCTTCATGCCGGACTCCTAAGTATGGTTTGCATGTGTCTGCTGCCCTTTGCCTGTGGCTTGAGATGGGGCAGCTGACACAGATGATGCCCACCCAGCAGCTGGTGACTGCTCCCCCTCCAGTGTTTTCTTTTTGCATAACGTCCTTTGGTGAGTTTATTCTGCACATCTAAGTACCCTTCCAGGTTCCATGTACACATTTGGAGGGTCCTTGGAAATGAAAACTCCACCTTCTCCTCAGTGCAGTTAAGGGTTCACAGTAATTTCTCCTCCATCTCCTCTATCAGAACTTTCATGTCTGAAGATGCTGTTGCTGTTGAAACACTTCATATGAAGTCCTTACCCTCGACACTCGCCTCATGGACTTAGAGATAGAAGGACTAAGTGGGAAGTGTTGGAAATGTATTCTTGTGCCCAGGGGTTTATAACACAAAAATAGCAAGAAGCAGGAAAAAAAGACTGACTCCGTTCATTTCAGATGGTTCTCATTTTATCACAGAATCTACCTGTTGAGGTTGGATGAAGAAGGTAATACCAGAGAGAATTGACCTTGTCAATCTCAAAAAAGTTTTCTGTGTTCAGCTGCTATCTTTCAGAAGTTTCACACCCAAACTCGCTTCACCGCTAAAATATACTTATATTTTACTACCTAAAGCTAGTTATAGATTCCAGAAAGATGAGGTGAAGTGATGAGAAAGAAAAGACTTCCAAAGTAACTGATACACCTGACGAGTCCTTGTATGGATGTGTTGGGGGGGAGGGGAGTTGGCTTGCTCGTTTTTGGTAGACTTTTATTGTGATATAATTTCAGAGATGCAGAAAATTTACATGAATGGTATTAAAAATGTTTTTATAACCTGCATCCCAGTTCATCAATTATTTATATTTTTGTGCATGTGTGCTTTGCGTGTTTGTTTGCTTACTTCTTTTTTAATAAAGTGGCCTTCGACTGCCCTCTTTCCCTAATTTGGGAATGTGTAGGTTTGAAAGTATTATGTACCCCCAGAAAACCCATGTTTTAATCCTGATCCAATTTTGTGGGAGCTGCTGTTTCTTTTAATCCTGATTCAATAATATATGTTGGAAACTTATGATTAGATTAGATGGAGATGTGGCTTCACCCATTTCAGGTGGATCTTGATTAGTTTACAGAATCATTTAAAAGAGAAAACATTTTGGAAAGAGTCAGAAATGACAGAAGCCTCAGAGCTGATAGAGCAGGTGCCAATGCTTGGAGAACAGTTATTTCAGAGAATAGAAACACAGATGTTCGGAGATGCTTGGAGCCTAGCAGACATCACTATGAGATGTTAAGCAAGCCAGAACCTGGAGAGAGCCAAGGGAAGCCAAGAGATGAAAGTCAGCCATGGAGAACCAAGGTGAGGAGCCCCATAGGAACAGAGGTTGAAAGCCATGGAACCCAGGAACAAGGGACTACCAGATGCCAGCTGCATGACTTCCCAGCTGACAGAGATGTTCCTGACCTATCAGCTTCCTTGAATTAAGGTATCTATCCATGGATGTCTTACTTTGGACATTTTTATAGGCTTAAAACTATAAACTTTTAACTTATTAAATTCCCCTTATTGAAAGGCGGTCTAGTTCTGCTATATTGCATTCCAGCAGCTTGCAAACTAAAACAGGAAATTTTGGTTTTCTTTCCAATGATTCAAACAGAACTAAGAGGGAGTCCTGGCCAACCAATAGTAAATGTTTTTCAGTTTGGAGTCCATATCTAATCACATACTGTAACAGGGGCATAGCATTGAAAGAAATGGGGTTGTGGGAGTGATAGAATGTGCAAAGTTAACAAAAAATGTGCATTCAGCAATATTGAAAGTGAGAGAATATTCCTATAAAGGAGTAGGAGAAAGATCACCAAGAAAAGCTAAGAAGATAAACAAGTAGATTAGGAGAGTTCAAATCTTTCAATGGTGTTATCTTTTCTTATGGGATTATCTGAGAATTGGGAGGGGGGATGAAAATGAAGAAGAAATGACAAATTCTGGCTGAGGGAACAGGGTGTCCTCAACTCTAGACATTAATATAGCCTGAAAGAATCCTAGGTGCACTACTGCAGTGCGAGCCTTGCAGACTTCCAGTTCAAGATGGCACAGCAAATGCATGCCTCTCTCTTCCAAATCCCATTCTCATTGCAAAAGAAATATAAAAGTACAGCCAATACAGCTCCAAAAAGGTAAAAATAAATAAATAAATAAAGTTGTCAAAAGAAAAAGGAGTCATTGATGTTGGTCCACAAAATTTATTTACCGACAAACATTGAGTGTTTGTTCTGGTAAAAGGCAGGTAGAAGTCTCAGCCCTTATTGAATCTGCATACTTGTGGGAGAGAGCGTCCACTGTTTTTTCCCATTGTTTTAATTTTTAAAAGCTTGTTACATGTTATTTTTGAACATCAAAAAAAAAAAAACTAAAACTGTGTAGCTTGTATTTCAACTATAATTTTAATTCCAAATATTCATTTAGGTTTGATGCCTTCAGGTACGACAACTTAAATAGAATGCTATTAAAGCCAAAAAGGACTTCATAGATTTTCTAGTTTGACCTTAGAATTTTACAGATAAATATCCATCATTCCAGGAAGATGACTAACACATATCTCAGAAAGATGAATAACACACCTTAAAGAAATACAACATCCTGAGAATATAGCCTGGAAGAGGAGTTAAGTTTATTAAAAACCTAATATGAAATAGGGGTTTTTGCATATTTTTATCATTTTCTCTTCATTTGAACTCTAGAAGATACCCATGATACGTCTCTCTCTCTCTTTTGCAGATGAGGAAAGTAAGGTTTGGATAGTTATGTAATGTGTTCCATCCATTAAGGAAGGAGCCAGGATTAAAATTCTGATCTATCCGTTCCAGCTTTTTCCCACTTCATCATGTTGCCTCCCCCTCAGACCCTTGTGAAGAAGCTTTAATTCAACAGGGAATCCTCAGAAGCTTCCAATTTAATTATTCACCATTATTATTCATTTGCTGAGTGTTTATACAACAGTCCCCAGAGAACCTGTCACACTACACTACCCATGTGGCTATTTGATTCAAAGTTGGTCCCAGGTTGCCAAGAGAAGAATGCCACTTGTTCCATTAACTGAAATGCTATGACATAAAATGTCAATGACGCACCCTCAAAAGGCTCCCAGAAAGCAAGGAAACATTGATGAGATATGGGCCAGAGACTTCAAAGTTTCAAGAGGCAATATTCTCCATTGGGGTTCTGCAAAACAGTCAGGACATAATGGTCAAGGAAGTAAGAATTCCAGAACCACAGAATTTCTGAGTGGCTGCCAATACAGTGGCAATACTGAGGCCATAATAGGGCAAAGGACAATCCTAATGACAGAGAAGCAAAAACCTAAATTCTGGGGGACAGTTCTCATAGCACAATGAGAAATTCAAGAAATTGTGAAATTTCTTGAGCGAATTTTGTCATGTCATAAATTTTGTTCCATTTTTGTGTTCATTTTAATATATCTTTTTAAAACTTCCTTTTCCCAAATCCTCACCCAAAATTATATCCAGGAAAATAAGCCATGTTTTCCCATTGGTTTTGAGTACTCACTGCAGCACAACACACTCCAAGACTTTTTCCAGTTTGACAATAAAATCTGAGCTCCTTGCCAAAAGGAATTTCATGATATGGCCCCTGTGTACATTTATAGTCTTGGTTTAAACCAATCTCCCACCCCTCCCACACACACACACTCTAAGAACCAAAATCACTGAGCTAGGGGATATTCCTATAACATGCCATTCATTGTGTTCCTCTGCACATCCACATATGCTGTTCCCTGCTGGGATGCCCTTGAACTTGGTCTTTGTCTAGTGTTTTCCTGCTTGACTTACAAGACAATGCCCTGGTGGATCTCTGCTCTCCCAGCTTTCCCAGATGGGTTAGGCACTCCTTCTATGTGCCCCACAGTCCTTGTTTATTATTTATCTAATTTTACGGACTTTTTTAAAGTCTGTTCCCCACACTAGACTGTGACTGCTTCGAAGATCAGATAGTGCCTCATTTACTTTGGAAAATTCAGGGCCTGGCTCAGTGCCTAATATAGAATAGAGATGAAACAAAAATTGTTTTTAATAATCAAATCAAGTGTCTATCATTGATATAACACTTCAGTTCTGAGTTGTTGCTGTTTTATAACATTAAGATTTTCTCATCAAAGAGGACACTGGGCTTCTAATTCAGAGTAGAATTTATTCATGTGAGTCCTAGCCTCATTTTAGCTAATACTAGACTCTATCCAAGAAAGGTTCCAAATATAATTTTCCCATATGATTACTTTCTAAATGGTATAAATAAAGAAGGGGCATACTATACATTGCCAGTTGTCCCCAATCAGATAGCACTACCTTGCAATATCAACTAGACTCTGGAGGTCAGAACTGTTGAATATACAGGCTCTCAGGACCAGTTGAGGACTAAAAATGCTGATGAAGATTATATTCAACACTCCCCA
The DNA here is from genome assembly GCF_023851605.1 of Tamandua tetradactyla. Classification (NCBI taxonomy): domain Eukaryota; kingdom Metazoa; phylum Chordata; class Mammalia; order Pilosa; family Myrmecophagidae; genus Tamandua; species Tamandua tetradactyla. Next base: position 199,309,731 of record NC_135329.1, read on the forward strand.
CCTCTTTCTGAGCTCTGTTTTCTCTTTTTGGTGCTTCTTTGAAATAACAGAAACAACTTCTATTTCTGGCAATGTGGTGCAACTATACAGCCTTAAAAATCTCCCAATGTGAAACATTTAGAAATGTTGAATAACATATAAAAATATTCTTTTAAATAAGTAGCTAAGGCAATGTAAAGAAGCTGCTGAAACCATAATGGGAAGTTGAAACTGAAACACCAAGAAACTTGAATTTTAATGAACTTGTAGGACACATAGTAAGTTCTTGTTCTCACTGAAGAAGGAAAGTTAGACATTCCAAACATTTCAGGAATCCTTCAAGGAATTAGGAAAAATCCATCTGCTTACCAATGAAAGGTGTCAGTCTGCATTATAAGTCAAATGGAGGGAGAAGCTTCTTTGAGAATTCATCAGCTTCCCTCACATAGCTTTGGTGTTCAGATTTACACTCTCTGCTTGGTCTGGAAAACTCCAAACAAAGAAAGTAACCATGTTGGTAGCCCCCCAGGACTCCTGGATAAAGCAAACACAAATTTTTTCTTTAAGGATATACCCCCAAAGCCAGCTTTGTGGAATTTCTTTAGATAAAGTCATACCATTCATGAGCTCTCAATGCAGAAAAAAAAAAAAAAGGAGTAAGGAAGCAAACCACCATGTGTGACAGTCATCTAAGTAAACAAAGTAAACAAGCAATTAAAAACTTCCCAAGAACTTGATATTGGAATGATTAGATACAGAATTAATGTTTCAAATGTTTTAAAATTAGAATATTAACTTAAAACATGAAAAAAGGAACCTTATTATCAGAGGGAAAGAGATGGTATAATTGAAAAAGAAAAAGCTTGTAAATTAAAAATACCATAATTGGAATAAAAAACCCATTTAACAATGGAAATAGCAAATGAAATAAAGGTCAAGAGAGAATTAATAACAGGAAGATCATTCAGAAGAAATTACCAGAACGGAGTAAAGCCAATAATAGCAAATCCTCATGTGGTCCTTTTCATGTGTCAGGTACTATACAAAATTCTCTTCCTGAATTAACTCTTTTTCTATTAATAATATGAAATTTTAGATACTGTCATTGTTCCCATTTTACAGATGAGGGAGAAACTCTGACTGAGTTCATCATGTGCCTTCTCACTTGAGAGAGAAACCCTGAACTTCATCGGCCTTCTGGAACCAAGGTATCTTTCCCTGGATGCCTTTGATTGGACATATCTATAGTCTTATTTTAATTGGGACATTTTCTTGGCCTTAGAACTGTAAATTAGAAGCTTACTAAATTCTGCTTTTTAAAAGCCATTCTGTTTCTGGTATGTTGCATTCTGGCAGCTAGTAAACTAGAACAGAAATCTAAAGCACAGAGAAATTAAATGCCCTGTCCAAGAGCACATTACTAATAAGTGAAAAAGCTAGAATTTGAGCATAGACTTTCAGATTCTGTAGTTTGCAATATTCCCATTAAGAAACATGAACAGAAGAATGTGAAGTTTTAACATTTACATATTTATTTGAGGTTCCACACATGACCAAAGAATAGGGAAGAGGTATATTTAAACAAACAATGGCTGAGAATTATTCAGAATCTCAGTCAAAATTCATAAAATTAATTCCACACTGATGTGATAAAAATAATTCATGCACATGGTTTTAGGATAATGATTCTATGAGAGTATTGTAATATTTCATCTTTATGCACAAAGGAGAAGAAGTAAATTCCAGAGCTTCTCTGGCTAAAAAACAAAAATTATTTTACATATCTCCCAAAAAGATGCTAATATGCAAACTGTTTTCCATGACAACCAATCAACATAACACAATTGACAAGCTTGATCTAATGGACATACATGGCACCCTGCAGAAAAAAAAATAGAGAATAAAATTCACCAAGTGTTAGTCCACAAAACATGTCCTAATAAATGCCCATGAATTGCATTTTCACCACACTGTTAAAGTTTGAAATCTACTTTTTAAATGGTTCTAAAGAAAAAAACTTTAAATATTTGGAAATGTTTAAACACATTTTGAAATCACATATAATTCAAAGAGGAAGAGATAATAAGAACTAAACTATAAATGTCCCAGGGTCCCTACCTCTCCTGCATCCCCATCTCCTCTTTGGGGAGAAGCTGCTACTTGTCATTTACCTCTTTGTGTGAATCTCAGGCAGTGAATGAGCTGCCTTAGGGAACTTGCCATTTACAGTACAGCAAGGTGGTAAAAGAATAGACACTGAAGCCAGTCCTCTTGGGTCACATTTTGGTTCTGCCTCTTTCTATATGACCTTGGATAGGTGACTTATCTTCTTTGTACCTGATTTTCCTCATTCATAAAATAGAAGTAACAATAACTTTATCAAAAGTTGTGGAAATGGAATATATACATGTGTTGAGTACACCTATATACATATACATACATAAATACATGCAGACATATACAAAGGTGTGTGTATATCACTAGAATGGCATCTGATGTAGTCTGATAGAGTAAGCCACCGTGTTGTGTTTGGTGCTCTTTTTGCTGCTAATAGAATATCAGTGAGCAAGCAGGGGTGGTGACTAAGGAACAGAAACGCCTTTTAAAAGCCTTAAAATCATGTTTACAGGCACCCCCTCCTTTGTCTGCGGTTTAACCCAAACCTATATTTTAGTTCAACCACAATTAACAATCAGCTCCTTTCTCTCCATCCAAAGCTACCACAGACTTTGTCTATGCCTAGGTCATGTTTTCTTTGAATTATTGTTACTTCCTCCACTCTGGAACATTCTCCTACTCAAATCAGAGCCAGATGAGACAGACACATTTGGGTAGTTTCAGGGTCATCCCATTCCACAATCTTTAATCAATGCTGCATGAAATATTAATCCCATCAGAGAATAAAGAATTATGCTCTATTCAAATGAAATTCAAAATAGAATTCAAAACCACCTTGGTAATGTATGGTATTCTTTTTGCAGTATGCAGTCTTTTGGTTAATAAATCTGCTTAAGTGAGAGGGGTTTCAGTTTATTCTTTTGCTTTTACCAAGCCTGCAAGAAGAAGTAAAACCTGCAGAGTTAGAGGAGTGGAATTGATTTTTCTTATTCTCTTAACATGGACCATGAAGTATTAGACTCTTCATTTTATAAGCAATACAACCTCCACTTCCCTCCCCATAGGTGGCATGTTGGTGGGGACACTTCCATCATCTGTGTTTATAGCTTACTCACTGCTTCCTGTGTGTGGGAGGAGCAGTGACTCATCTAATTGTTTAGTGAAAATCCAGGACAAAAGAGCAGGCTCCTAGACTTTCCATCTGCCTTCTGGAAGCAGCCTGCATTTCTTTCATTCTCTCTTTCTCACTGTCTCTCTGTCTTCCAACTTCTCTGTCTATAAATGGGTGAGAAAATCAAGACATTCCTACCCCCATTTGACTGGCTGTCTTCAATTTGTGGTGGAAGCTAGGAAGGAGACCCCTCCACCTATTTTAATACAGCCAAACACCCTGGACTTTGGTGGTAAAAGGAGACATGCCCGCCCATTTACAAAAGTTCTCACTGGGTTTTCATTTCTCTGTGAACACAACTTTCTACCAAGCGTGGAGAGACAAAGGAATGATCCTAAGTTCTCTACACCTCTGTTTTAGTTTCCTAGGCTCTTCAAGCAAATACCATGAAATAGGTTGGGTTAAACAATGGGAATTTGAGGCTAAAAGAAAGTCAATATCAAAGTGTCATCAAGATGATGCCTTCTTCCCAAAGACATGTATTCTGGGGCTGGCTATTAGCAATCCTTGGCTCCTCTGTCACATGGCAAGGCATAGGGCAGAATTTCTGGTCTCTCCTTTCTCTTCCTACTTGTATTGATTTTCACCCTCCTACTTCTAGTGGCTTTCCCTCTTCTGTCTGAAGGACCCCAGTAATAAGATTAAGACCCATTGTGGTTGAGGTGGGCTGTACTAAAACTGAAGTAACCTCGGCAAAAGGTTGCACTTACAATGGATTAATTTTAAGAACATATTTTTCTGGGTATATATAGCTTCAAACCACCACAACCTCTAATCTAGAATTAGGAATACTGAACAATTATTATACATTCAAGGGTTTTTTCCAATATTGGTACTTAGTAATTATTTGCCTTATAATAGTGGGAAGATGAATTAATAAAAAGCCTGGCTATAATGACTTTTCCTGGGAAGGTTTCCTCATCTTGGTTTTCCAGGGTTTCTGTAACAAACTACCAGCCACTAATTTTCTCGAACAATAGAAATTTATTATTTCCTGATTTAGGAGGTTAGAGTCTAAAATCAAAGTGTTGGCAGGATCATGTATCCTCTTAAAAGGGAAAATCCCTTCCAAGATTCTCCCTTAGTTTCTTTTGGGTGGCTGCCAATCCATGGCATCCCTTGGCTTGTGACAGCATACTCAATCCTGCCTCCATCACATGGCCATTCTTCTCTATGGCTCTATCTCTTTTATGGTGCCAAAGTTTCCTCACCTTATAAGGATACCAGTCATATTGTATTAAAACCCACTCTAATCTAGTTTGTCTTCGTCTCAACTAATAACATCTTCAAAGATTCTATTTACAAGTAATTTCCTATTCATAGAATCAGAGGTTATGTCTTGAACATGTCCTTTAGGAAGACACAATTCAATCCATAACACTCCTTATAAGCTTAAGATATCATTAACATTATGTTCAATAATTCCAGTAATTTTAGACCAATTATTAACACAAGAGAAAAGTAGAGTTTTCATTGATCAAGCAAGATTAGATACTGATATTTCTTAGGGAAATGCAAGAAATTATACATGAAAAAAAATTAAATTAAATGATGGCTTAGTACTCAGATAGGAAGCCAAAGTACCCAACACAGGTAAGAGTCAAGCCATGGGGAGTCTTCTAATGAGAGTTACCAATGTCTCAAATCCACCTCAAAAATAATAGAAGAAAAAAGAAACTATGCAGTGAATCAGGGCTTTTGGGAATGTCCGCTAATGAAATGACTTCTTTTTCTGAGTAATTGCATAGAAAACAATTTGGTGGTTTTTATTGAACAGCACAGAATAATTTAAGGAGGTAGGAGTACATGCCCTCCACAGGGAATAATCTTCTTACCGGAAGGGCTGCCTCTACATTGCAACCATGGCCAGGGGCATTCCAGGTGCCCACTATGGCTTTGATTAATTACTTTCCTGTATTCTATTTTATTAGGTAGTCATGCAGTAAGAAATGAGGACTAGTTTTATCAGAAAATAGCTTCTGCTGAAGTAAAGATTTAAAAATAGTATTGAAATGTGGCGAATAAGGAGAAAGAAAAAAAATGTCCCTAATGAGGATCACAACAGCTGCTTTCATCACATGAGTTTGTCCAAACTCCGTTTTTCATCCCGACTCTTGGGGTAAGAATTCACCTCAGATTCAATTATTTTTCACCTACATGTCTTGACTTCTGGGAGGCTATCCCTAAAACCTGAGACTGGGGCGAATACCCTTCCTGGCTGCCTCTATACTACCCTACACTTACTGCTGTTGTACCACTTACCAGACTGTATTAAAAAGGTCTTACAAATGCCCATTTGTCTGGACTGTCTGAAAGCAGAGGTTGTGCATGGTTCACAGTACTATCCATAGGATCAACACAGTGCCTGGGACATAGGAGACACTCTGTTTATATTTGCTGAGTAAATTAATGAATGAGTGAATGAATGCCTGCCTTGGCCTTGGTAGATTAGCTCTCAATGACCTCTGTTAACAGAAATTCTCATGCTCAAAAGATTCTACCTATTTCATATCTCATCCCAAATATTCTGCTTTAGAATGTACGTTGTTCATTCTGACAAATTGGGGTATCACCCAAAGATTGCCCAGGTAACTAAAAATTATATAAAACTCTGTGCACAATTGCAGGATTTTGGTGTTGATAAAGTAAAGTTTTGCCTGCTATAGAAACTATTCTTAAAAATTCCCCCACCCCACCCCAATAGAGCTTCATTGTGGAGATCATCAAAAAGCTTTCAGGGCAGTACATTACACACAGCAGGTACTCGATAAATGCTGGTCAATGAATGAATGTACAAGCTAAATCTTGTGCAGAAAAGCACATTACTAATAAAATCATTAAAAGTCTATGAATAATATTCAAGTCTTTACACATAGATTAAATCAAGAATTCTAAGTTGCAATAAACTTGCACGTTTATGTTGAAAATTATTAACCGGAAAGGAACAACTTGATGGAAAAGAAACAAGTAGATCTAACTTATTTAGCTTAACAATCAGTTTACTTTGACTTCTAAATTACTTTTTATGTTTGCATGTGTGTTTTAGAGTAAATAACACAATGCCTTCATAACAATTTTCAATAGACTTTTAAAATTTTTCCTACTAGCTTCATGCTTCTTTATTTCCTTAATCATTTCAAGCAGTTGAAGGATACATGAAGCACTGGTGCCATTTTGTTTTTCTGTCTTCTCTAAATCATTTCAAGCAGTTGAAGGATACATGAAGCACTGGTGCCGTTTTGTTTTTCTGTCTTCCTAATGCTCTTCTAAACACACCCAAAAGTATTTGCTATGCAAATAATATTTCCAGCCATTCCTTGATAGTCTGACATCCCCAGGAAAAAAAAGTCAGCCTGTTAAAAGAATTGAATTTTGTTAAGACTTTAGAAATCACTAGAGTCATGTGTCAAGAATTCAAATGATGCTGAAACAAAGGCAGTAATTCAGGAAAATTTTCAAAATATTAGAGCTAGAAAAATGGAATAGAAAACAACTACTCTTAAACTATGAAGGTGAACATATGCATTAATACCAATATAGGGGCTTTGCAAATACACTGCCCTTCCTATCCAGAAGGCGTGAGTCTTCTGGGAACCCTCTGATCCAAGCTATCTTTGTTCTGCCTTTACCTTGTGTCAGAGACTTGAATTGAAAATCAAAAATCTGTTGAATTTAGGACAATGTGGCAAGGAGGTAACTGTGTATGGTGATTTGGAGTTATATACCCAGAAAAACATGCTCCTAAACTTAGGCCGTTCCTGTGGGTGTGAACCCATTGTAAGTAGAATCTTTTAATAAGGTTACTCTGGTTAAGGTGTGAACCAACTCAGGATGGATCTTAATCCTATTTTCTAGTGTCCTTGTATGCAGAGAGAAAGCCACGAAGCAAGAAGATAAAATTCAATCGAACCCAGAAGAGAAAGAAGAGGCCAAATGAGGCCACCATGTTCATTGCCATGTGACAAAGGATCCCAGGGCCAAGGATCATAGACAGTCAACTCCAGAATGCCACATTTTCAGAGAGAAAGTCTCACCTTAATGACATCTTGATTTGGAATTTTTTCCTAGCCTCAAAAATTATGAGCCAATAAATCTCCATTGTTTAAGCCAACCCATTACGTGGAATTTCCTCAAGCACCCAAAAAACTAAAACACTGGGTCATGTGCTACTAAAATTAGAAGAAGGAAATCAGAAACAAATATAAAAGTCCAAATTACAACTTAGCTTTTAGAACCACAGAATCTTTTCAAATTGCTATAAAGTTCAAAAAAAACACAGTTCTCATACCTTGTCAGATTGAGGTTAAAAATTATTTAAATCAATATTTTCTAGGGTCTAGAATCCTCAAATATCAATATTCTATGAAAGACTTAATAGAAGTTGAATTCCCATCATATAAATGATGAGATAAATTATCATTGTATAATCTTTTTTACAAAACATTTTCGTATTTGTTAACCCTGTTTACCCCTGTGATTAACCAATGGAATAGCCAGGATATTTTTCCTATTACACAGATATGATGGTTATGTTCTGGTGTCAATTTGGCCAAATGATTATGCCCAGTTGTCTGGTCCGGCAATCACTGACCTGACTGTTGCTGGAAGGATATTTCATGGCTGGTTGATAAACCAAAAGGCTGGTGTATTGAATCATCAGTCAGTTCATTGCACCTGTGACTGATTACATCTGTGATCAAACTAAGACATGTCACTCACAACAAGATAGTCAATCAGTTGAAGGCTTTTGAAGAAGAAGAGAGACTTTTTTGCTGTTTCTTCTGCCAGAAAGCCTCTCCTGTGGAGTTTATCCAGACCCTTCATTGGAGCTACCAGCTGCACAATCTACCCTGTGGATTTTGGACTCTTCCATTCCCATCGTTGCATGAGACACCTTTATAAATCTTGTACTTATCGATATCTCCTGTTGGTTCTGTTTCTCTAGAGAACCCTGACTAATACAGCTTGGTACCATGAGTGGTTCTTGAGAAACAGAATCTTAAAAAGTTTTTACAATTGGTTTTCTACTCTGACTAGACTCAAAGGCACTAATGACTCTGTTTCCACAACTAAGATGGTACTGACAGTCTGTTGAGTGAGTTGGCAACAGATATTCAAAATATCACCATTAGATTCTGCTAATTGTGTGTGTATCTGAGGCAAGACTCTGGATAAGAGTGTTTTTTGATAACTTTAAAAATTTTGTGGAATTAAGAGATATAATTATGTTGACAGGTTGCTGTGGGATACAGTGATGAGGAAAAGGGATAAGCTGAAGGCTTCACATTTGAAACTTCAATGGAGTATGAATGATTCCCCTGAAAGAAAATCTTATTTCTTATGGTTGCAGATGTGAGATCTCTGAAAACCAAACACAAAGCCTCATTGTGCAAGTAGCAGATTTACAACACAAACTAGAATCTCAACCTTACAAGGTGTCTGCTGTTAAAGTAAGGGCTTTGACTGGAAAATAATGGGATCCTGAAACTTGAGATAGGGATACATGGCTTGATAATGTGATGATGTAGAGATGCACTCCCTGGAATCTGCCAATCCTTTGCTAGATAGACCTGTAATGGACTGCCTTGAGGAAAGAGCTTCCCAAACTCCAGTCTGCCTTGAGGAAATAGCTCCCCAGCCTCTAGTCTTCCCAGCGGAGTCTGCCATCAAACCTCTACCTGAAGAGTTTACCCTTCAGTGCCTGCTAACCCTGTACCCTCCTCCTGGGGGAACAGCTATCACTCCTCTGTCTGGAACAACTATTCCTGTTTCACCAGATGAAACAGCCAGAATGCCCTGAGGTAATTGGCTTGAAATACACTAAGACACTTCTATTTCTTTTCATAGGAGACCTATGACTAGACTGAAGTCCCAATAGGCCTCAAAAGATGAGGTGCAAAATGTTACCTATGAGGAGGCACACTATACTCCAAAAGAAATGCAAGAGTTTTTCCATCTGTATAGCCAGAAATCCAGGGAGTGTGTGTAGGAATGGATACCAAGGGTGTGAGGTGATAGTAGAAAGAATATAAAGTTAGATCAAGCTAAATTTTTTGCTATGGGTCCACTAAGCAAAGATTCACTATTGTAGCTCAAGGGATTAGAAAGGGCATTAACAGTTTGGATGGTTGACTGAAGCATGGATCAAAAGGTAGCTGACATCACCTGAGGTTGAAATGCCAGAACTGCCCTGGTATAATGTAGATGAGGGTTCCAGAGGCTTAGAGAGATTGGAATGTTAGAGTGGATTTACCGTGGAAGACCAGCTCACACACCCCAGGAATGTCCAGAGGACACATCTTTCCCCAGAACCTTGAGAAATAAATTTGTGAGACTAGCTCCATTATCTGTGAAGAGCTCCATAACTGCCCTTCTCTGTAGGTCATATTACTGTGGGAACTGCTGTTACTGAGCTGGAATCCTTAAAAAGCATAGGCATGATCTGATCCCGAGTTGGCAGAAGCCATGTGGGACAGTTCATCATGATAAACAAGGTGGGTGTGGCCACCATAATGAACAGCAGACTAGAGCAGCAATCAAAATAATCTGACCCCCAGAGACTTGTGGCATTGGCTAGTAGATCAAGGGGTGCCTAGAAGTAAAATGGTTGGGCAGAATATGAAATTCATGCTTGAGTTGTATAAGCAGAAGAATTCTAGGTCAAGTAAACATAAGTCTAACTTGAATTACAGAAACAGAGAGTCACTGCCTCTGAATCAATTCCCAGACTTAAGACAGTTTACAGACCCAGAACCCCTTGAATGAGAGCAGGGCCATACGTGTGGGAAAGGACCCTTTAACACTGACCAAATTTACACTGTTAACCTTCCCCCCAGCCTTCCACAAAGAGACCTACAGACTTTTACCAGGGTAACTGTGAACTGGGGAAAAGGAAATGATCAGATATTTCACGGATTATTGGACATTGGGGCAGAAGTTACACTAATACCAGGAAACCCAAAACATCACTGTGATCCACCAGTCAAAGTAAGGGTTTATGGAGGTCAGGTGATCGATGCAGTTTTAATCAGGTTCATCTCACAGTGGGTCCAGTGTTACTCCAGATCCGTTCTGTGGTCATTTCTCCAGTTCCAGAATGCATAATTGGAATCAACATATTCAGCAACTAGTGGAATCCCCACACTGATTCTCTGGTTCATGGAATGAGGGCAATTATGGTACGTGCTGGTTTGAAAGGATTTATGTACACTAGAAAAGCCATGTTTTAATTCCAATCAATCTTGTGGGAACAACCATTTATTCTAATCCCAATTCAGTAGTATAGGTTGGAAAGTTGATTAGGTTAACTCCACGGAGATGTGACTCAATTAATTGTGGGTATTAAACTTGATTCGATGGAGACATGTCTCCACCCATTCTATGTGAGTCTTGATTAGTTTATTGGAATTCTATAAAAGAAGAGACATTTTGGAGAGAGTTCCTTTTGAGAACAAGGAGAAAGCTGCAGAACCACGAAAGAAGGACAAAAGAACCAGAGTCTGAAGGAAAAAGCCTCCCAGGGAGCTTCATAAAGCAAGAGGCCTGGAGAGAAAGTTAGCAGACGCCACTATGTTCATCATGTGCCGTTCCAACTGAGAGAGAAATGCTGAACATCATCGGCCTTGTTGAACCAAGGTATCTTTCGCTGGATGCCTTAGATTGGACATTTCTATAGACTTGTTTTAATTTGGACAATTTCTCAGCCTTAGAGCTGTAAACTAGCAACCTCTTTTAAAAATTCACCTTTTTAGGGTGGGCCATGGTGGCTCAGCAGGTAAGAACGCTTGCCTTCCATGCCTGAGGACCCGGGTTCGATTCCCGGTGCCTGCCCATGTTAAAAAAAAAAAAAAATTCACCTTTTTAAAAGCTATTCCATTTCTGGTACATTTCATTCTGACAGCTAGCAAACTAGAACAGATGGGAAGGCCAAGTGGAAGCCACTAGAACTGTCCCTACCTAGCAAAATAGTGAATCAGAAGAAATACCAGATTCCTGAGGGGATTGCAGTGATTAGTGCCACTCTTAAGAATATGAAGGATGCAGGGGTCTTGATACCCACCACACCCCCATTCAACTCTATTTGGCCTGCGCAGAAAACAGAAGGGACTTGGAGGATGATAGTGGGTTATCATAATCTTAACCAGGTGGTGACTCCAATTGCAGCTGCTGTTCCAGATGTGGTATCATTGTTTGACCAAATCAGTGCATCGCCTGATACCTGCCATGCAGCTGTCTGGCAAATGCCTTTTTCCCAATACCTGTCAGTAAGGACCATCAGAAACAGTTTGCATTCAACTGGCAAGGCCAGCTGTATACCTTAACCATCATGCTTCAGTGGTATATCAACTGTCCAGCCCTATGTCACAATCTTGTCCACAGGGACCTTGATCATTTCTCCTTCCCACAAGACATCACACTGGTCCATTATATTGATAGCATGTTGACTGGACCTAGTGAGCAAGATGTAGCAACAGTTTAGACTAATATATTGGTAAGGCATTTACTAGGGGCCTGCTACCTCAGTGAAATTTCTAGGTATTCAGTGGTGTGGGGCATGTTGAGATACCCCTTCTAAGATGAAGGATAAGCTGTTGGATCTGGTCCCTCCTACAACCAAAAGAGAGGCACAATGATCTAGTTGGCTTCTTTGAATTTTGGAGACAACATATTCTTCATTTGGGTGTGTAACTCAAGCCCATTTACCGAGTGAACAGAAAAGCTGCCAGTTTTGAGTAGGGACCAGAATAAGAGAAGGCCCTATGACAGGTCCAGGCTGCTGTGCAAGCTGCTCTGCCACTTGGACCACATGATCCAGCAGATCCAATAGTACTGAAAGTGTCAATGACAATTAGGGAAGTTGTCTGGAGCCTTTGGACCCTTAGAATTTTGGAGCAAAGCCTTATCATCCATGCAGATGACTCCTCTCCTTTTGAAAAACAGCTTTTAGCCTGCTACTGGGCCTTAGTCAAGACTGAATGCTTAACCATGGATCCCCAAGTTACCATGAGATCTGAATTGTCTATCATAACCTGGGTGTCGCCTGGCCCATCAAGCCACAAAGTTGGGTGTGCACAGCAGTACTCCATCATAAAATGGAAATGGTACATAAGAGACAGGGCTTGAGCAGGTCCTGAAGGCACAAGTAAGTTACATGAGCAAGTGGCTCAAATGCCCAGGCCCCACTTCTGCCACATTACCTTCTTTTTCCCAGACCAGAGCTATGGCCTCTTGGGGAATTCCTTACAGTCAGTTGACTGAGGAAGAGAAAACTTGAGCCTGGTTTACAGATAGTTCTGCATGATTTGCAGGGACCAACCAGAAGTGAACAGCTGCAGCACTATAACCCCTTTCTGGGATGTCCTTAAAGGACATTGGTGAGGGGGAATTTTTCCAGTGGGCAGAACTTCAAGCAGTGCACCTGGTTGTTCATTTGCTTAGAAGGAAAACTGGCCAGAGATACATTTGTATATTGGCTCATGTGCTGCTGCTAATGGTTTGGCTGGATGGTCAGGGATTTGAAAGGAGCATGATTGGAAAATTGGTGGCAAAGAGGTCTGGGGAAGAGATATGTGGATAGATCTTTCTGAGTGGGGAAAGAACATGAACATATTTGTGTCCATGTGAACGTTCACCAGAGGGTGTCTTCAGCAGAGAAAGGTTTGAATAATCAATTGGATAAGATGACCCATCCTGTCATCCTCTTTCCTCAGCCACTCCTGCCATTGCCCAATGGGCTCATGAACAAAGTGGGCATGGTGTTAGGGATGGAGGTTATGAATGGGGCTCAGCAATAGGGACTTCCACATACCAAAACCAACCTGGCCATGGCCACTGCTGAGGACCCAGTCTGGCAGCAGCAGAGACTCACACTCAGTCCCTGACATGGCACCATTCCCTGAGGTGATCAGCCTGCTACCTGATGGTATGTTGATTATAGTCGACCATTTCCATCATGGAAGGGGCAGCAACTTGTTCTAACTGGAATAGACATATACTCTAGGTATGGGTTGGCATTCCCTGCATGCAATTTTTCTGCAAAAAAAACTACCATACACAGACTTATGGAATGCCTTATCCATTGTCATGGCATTCCACACAGCATTACTTCTGATCAGGGGGCCCACTGCACAAAAAATGAAGTGCAGGGCTAGTCACATGCTCATGGAATTCTCTGGTCTTATCATGGTCATCATCCAGAGGCAGCTGGGTTGATAGAACAGAGGAATGGCCCTTTGAAGACCCAATTATGGTGCCAACTAGGCGACAATACCTTACAGAGCTAGGGCAATGTTCTCCAGGGAGCTGTGTATGCTCTGAATCAGCATCCACTCTATGGTGCTGTTTCTCCCATAGCCAGGATTCATGGGTCCAGGAATCAAGTGGTGGAAATGAGAGAGGCACCCCTCACTATCACCCCTAGTGATCCACCAGGGAAACTTTTGCTTCCTGTCCCTGAAACCTTAAGCTCTGCTAGTCTACAGGTCTTGGTTGCAAAATGAGGAGTGCTTCTACCAGGGGACACAACAACAATTCCATTAAACTGGAAGTTAAGACTGCCACCTGGCAACTTTGGGTTTCTCATGCCACTGAATCAACAGACATGAAAGGTGATTACTGTTCTGTCTTGGGTAATTGAAAGAGGAAATAGGACTGTAACAACACAATGGAGGTAAAGAAGAGTTTTCTTGGAATGCAGGAGATCTCCTAGGGTGTCTCTTAGTACTACCATACCCTGTGATTAAAGTCAATGGAAAACTGCAATAACCCAATCCAGGCAGGTCTACCAATGGCCCAGAAACTTCAGAAATGAAGGTTTGGGTCACTTCACCTGGCAAAAAACCACAGCCAGCTGAAGGACTTGCTGAGAGTAAAGGGAACATGGAATGGGGTAGTAGAAGAAGGTAGTGATATATGTGAACCACGACCACATGACCAGTTACAGACATGAGGACTGTAATTGTATGAATAATTCCTCCATTTTGTTATGAGTGTATTTGCATTTGTACATAGTAAATATCTTGTTTTCCTTTTATCATATGACATAAGTTGTATTGTACGTGATATATATTTAAGTTATACGATATGAAGTTTAAGAATGAAAGTTACCTAAGGACTTGTACCCTATTCTGGAGAGATGTAGTGTGTTTCTGGTTGTACACAGGACAGTTGAGTATTGTTAGGCAAGATGTATGTTTGTTATTGTGTACTATTTGGAGACTAAGCGTGTTTCAAAGTGATATGTATAACTGCCAAGTTGACAAGGGGCGGACTGTGACAGGTTCTCATGTCAACTTGGCCAAGTGATTATACCCAGTTGTCTGGTCAGGCAAGCAGTGGCATAACCATTGCTGCAAGGATATTTTGTGACTGGCTAATACACCAGAAGGCGTACTAAATCATCCATCAGTTGATTGCATCTGTGGCCGATTGCATCTGTGATCAACTAAGGTGTGTCTCCCACAATAAGATAATCCAATCAGTTGGAGGCTTTTAAGGAAGAAGAGAGACTCTCACTGCTTTTTCAGCCATTGGACTTCTCCTGCGGAGATCATCCAGACCTTTCATCAGAGCTCCCAGCTTCACAGCCTACGCTGCAAATTTTGAGCACTTCCATTCACATGGTTGCATGAGACACCTTTATAAATCTCATACTTATCGATATGTCCTGTTGGTTCTGCTTCTCTAGAGAAGCCTAAGACAACAGATAAAACTAAGAATTAGTAAAAATGTGACATGAATCATATATAGATGTAGATGTAGATATAGATATAGATTGTGTTTCTTTCCACTAAGTATAAAAAAATTAAAATTTCCTCTAGTTCACAGTCTGGAGTAAAGCAATATATATCATTGTTTTCTACCAATGTAATTTTAGTTCAGTTTCATGATAAGTTAAAATCATTTTGCAATAGGGAACTGAGCTTCTATGAAAAGAAAAGAAAAGAGTTCGTTTCTCTTGCTCAGAGATGGGAAAGAAATGAAAGTGAGAGATTCCTCTAACCTCCTTGGAGGCAGCCTCATGAAGTGAGCTAGTCAGCACCTCTGGATCCGAAGATGAATTGAGAAAAGCCTCTCTTTTCCTACAGCCCTAGGAAATCCTGGCCATGCCTCATGTTGCTCTGGACTGATGTGGAATCTTTAGATAGTTCATTCCTTTGTGAGATTTTTATACCCTTTGAAGTGAACATTTACCAAATAGCTTTCTTTGTCTTACTTGATCAGCAATAAACAAGTGCTTCTAACGTTCTACTGGGAGGGGAATAGGCCCTTATTAATACTTTTAAATTATTCAATTTGGAGAATGCTAAACCTTAGAGAAGGACTTAAAGCATAAATAAAGTTATTAGAGAGGAACTTCTCTCCTCTGGTTTCCATAAGGTGGAATTTTCCTAAACTCTTTAAACCTCTGTCGCTAAACACCTTTTACTCTGGAAGTGGACCAAGTTATACATTGTTCAACAAGGTCTATTGTTTTCAGGGGGAGTTAATTTATCAAAAGCTATAAACTTGGGAATTTGTTCTCTTTTTTCCTCACTTTCCCCCCAACCCAGTGTGGGGTAGTGACTTCTTTATAGATTAAAATTCTGCCTTGGAAAAGCCATCTCCAAGTCTATACTGGGTGAATGGAGGAGTAACAAGTCCATTTGGTTCCGACACTGAGATACAATATTCAGCATAACTATGTCATAATAAAGGTGACTTTTTGTTACTACATATGCTGGCTTTTTTGTTTCTCTCAATTCACTCAAATAAAAATTCAAGCAGGAAGGAAGGATCCTATTTATTGGACTTTACTCAAAAACTCTGCCAGAGAGAATAAATCTTACTCAAGTATTTGAAGAGATCAAATCCAAACAATGGCCAGCAAGAAAATGGGAACCTCAAACCTATACATACAAGGAACTGAAATCTGAAAACAACCTGAGTGAGCTTACAAGAGGTCCCCAAGCTCCAGATGAGACCACAGCTTTGGCTGGCACCTTTATTTCAGCCTGGTGAAACTCTGGTCAGAGAACTCAGCTATGCTGTGCCTGAACTTCTGACCCACAGAACATGTGACATAATAAGTACCTGTTGCTTAAATCCACTATGTTTGTAATCATTTATTATGTGATGATATAAAACTCATGTAACCATTAAATATTGACCATTTCATTGAAATAGTTCAATACAAAAGCTTGTAAGTAGGGTGGGCCACAGGCAGAGTTCTTGCCTGCCATGCTGGAGACCCATGCTCAATTCCCAGGTGCCTGCCCCTGCACCAAAAAAAAAAAAAAGCTTGTGAGCAGATTATTTTGTATTGAAAAGTAATTTCTAGAGGAGCAAATCAAAAATGTATTTTTAAAACTGAAGTTTGACTAATATCTTATATATGTAATGAGATAAGCAAAACATTATTCAACAGAATTCTGTGGGAGGTGTCTGAGAAGAAAGCAGGGGAGTGGTCTACACAGACCAGAGATATGTGTCAAACTCTAGATAAGAAGCTTTGGAAGGAAATGGTATGTGAATGCATCATCCTCGAACAGGAGAATGAATGAGCCCACCAAATGGAGGCAGGCTTTTGTGACATGGCTAGGAGAATCTCGCCATCCAACAGTTCAAACCATCAGTGAAGATACCAACAAAGAGCAAGGGGCAAGGCTTAAAAATGGAATTTTGCACTAAACTGACCTAAGAGAAGAACTTAAATGGCTGATATGGACAAAAGAGAAGAGATCAAGAAGATATTAAACTCACCTAAATTAGGAAATCAAGAATTCCACCCAATTTTACCCAAATCTCTAGGAAACAAAGAAGACACAAGTTGATGCTCAAGATGGAGGCAGTTCTGTGTTACTTAAAACTCAAATCTAATGACTTGAGTGTGGAAGCATCAAGGCCTTGGATCACAGAGGGGCAGGGGGAACCTAAGAAATTCAGTGTGGCATTATACAATAGAGGAGAAAAGATGGACTAGTCAATGAAACGTGTAAAGGGTAATAGATTCCTAACTAATGCTACGTCACAAAAAGAAAAAGAAAAAAATCCAGATGAACTAAAATCCTAAACGGGAGCAACAAAAATTTTAAAGTTTTAGGAGAAAATAAAGGTAACTTCTATGACCAGGGTGGAAAAGGAACTAATAAACAAGAATCAAATGTATAAACCATAAAGAAAAAAGCACTAAAATTAAACTACTAATCTTATGCAGAACATAAGACATGAGGAAAGTTAAAAGACAAGATGTAACTTGAAAGAAGATATTTTAAAGTATATAATCAGCAAAGGATGACTATCCATAATTTATTAAAAATAAAATAACTAACATCTAACAAAGCAATATAACCCAAAGCAAATTAGACAAAAGTCATAAACAGGAAATTCTCAGAAGACTTACAGCTATTTCCACCCCCTGTAATAGTGTCAGTCAAATAGTAGGTGCTCAATAATTATCTTTGAATAAACAAGTATTTGTAATGGAGAGTATAAGAAGAATGGAATGGCAGGAGGGCTTTTAGGTGTATTTGTAATGTTTTCTTTTTTAAGTAGTTATGAATCACATATAACAAAATGATCATTTAAGTCTTGGTGATGGGTTTTAAATTTTAAAATACTGAAATTAAAAATGTTAAACAACATATCTGCAATACTTTTTTTCTTATAACTGTTGTAAAAGAATTATCACCCCCTCCCATTACCATCAAAAAATTTTTACAGAGCCTGATTTTTATTCCATGAGAGAAAAATTGCAGTGCACAAATCAAAGAACTGACTTGAATTTTAAATGTTGCAGAATAAAACTTGAACTAACAGTTGAGCTGCTGTTCTACTTATAAACACAAGTAATGATGTTCCTTATTGAAAAAAAAACATTATCATGTCATTTGATAAATTTTCAAATGAACTTCTAGAAGCAATAGTTAATTACAAGGGAGAGAGTAGACATAATTCAAAGCAGAGCTAATTTAAATTGTCTAGCTTTTGTGTAATTACATTTTATTCTAATTTCATTTCTATGTGGAATGAAGCACAACAAAATATACTACAGGCCAGACACCGTGCTAAGGACAAGCTAGAAGTGCAAGACATCATTCTCGCCCTCCAGGAACTCAAAGTCTAGTCGAAAAGCTTCCAGGAAGGTATCTGGAGGAGATCATATGTGTGCAACCAAAGGATAAATGTTTGCCACATAGGAATGTTATAGGATAAGGGAAACTGAGGAAATGTCTTCCTAGCAAAAGAGACAATACATGTAAAGTCTCAGTAAAATAAGAAATCATAGCATATTTGGAAGGCTACAAGTAGGTCAGTTGGCTGAAGTCTAAGGATGCATTTTGGAGAGTGGCAGCAAAGAAAGCTGGACACATAGATTTTTGGTATAAGATTACAAAACCCCTTACCATGCCACACAGAGGAACTGGGCTTTATCTCATAGGCTGTGAGGAATAATTAAAAACATTTAAGCAATGGTATACTCAGATTAGGTGTAAAATAGAGAGGATGGTTTGGAACAGGTCAAATTGGATGGAAGGAGAATAGTTGAGTCTATTAAGGTGAGAGGTGAGTGATGCTGAGGGCATTCCTGATCTACATTCAGCAGTGCCAGGAGAGAACAGTAACTAAAGACACATTTAGGATATAGAATCTGCAATATCTGTGGGTATAACTTTCAGGAAGAAAGATTTGTGGCATATGGCAAAGATGGCCATAATCATCTCCCTCCTTAATCTAGATCCCTTTGCAATGTGACTTTGCAATTCCTTCCATGAAAATATGGAACTTCTTTCCCCATCCCTTGAATCTGGGCTGGCCTTGTGATTTGCTTTGATCAACAGAATGAGGTAGATGTAATGTAATAACACTTCCAAACATATACCTCTTCTCTCTGGTCATCGATGTGTTTAACTTTGTCCCTATAAATACCCACGAAAATGACAGTGAGGGAAAGGGCTTAAATTACATGAGCATCAGAAACAACTAAAATGTTGGAATAAACTGATTTTCTCTCAAAGTATCTAATAACACTGATACTGAACTGGCATTATTTGTGTGCAAGTTTCTTCTGCTAATGAAGCCAATGGCATTAGCAGCTCTCACCTGGAATTGAAAATCATTTAAATTAATTTGGAAACACAGAAATTTGGTTTCAATGAAAAGTCCCCTTATGTAACTAAACCTTCCATACTACACGTATTAAATCACTGTCTTTGGGCAGTTTCCACAAATTAATTACTAACTTTTGAAATAAATGCTTCAGCACATTTGTGTCTTCTGGTTTTCTTACAGTCAGTTTTATTACCGCAGTTCCCATGGTGGAAAACAAATTTTGCCAACATTTTGAGCAAATTATAAGTTCATCATCAACTTTCTTGGGAAATAGTAATTTATCACTTAATTTTTATTACGATGCACTCTTATCATTATGTAGCTCATTTCTATTTTAAAGCTTTATTGTGAAATTTTAAAAAAAGCATTACCAGACAATAAAATAAGTAAATAGCTGTTGACTTATACCATACAATAAATTCTAAAACTACCATAGTAAAGTTGCTCAAACAACTCTAAACATTCTATAACAGAATAGCTGTCTTTATTTCCACACATATTTCATATTTAGCTAACCTATGATTTCTCAACTTTCCCACTGATCCCACTCCCAGATCAACTGGCCACCTGGCAGCTTTCTGAATCTCCCAGGTCACCGAAAGAAGCATGGCATAACTTGGGAGCATACCAAAAGCTGGCAGGAATCAGCTGCCCCTAACCTCTTGTATCTGAGTACACTATGTTTTCTCAGAAACCATCCCTCATCCTGTTTTTTAAAAGGAAAGTGTCAGTTACCTTGCAACTAGAAAGGGTTAGAAAAGGAGAAATAAGTTGTTTCAAAATATCTTTCAGATTCAATGATATGTTAAAGTAGGAACTCTGGTTACTGTACAGGAATTTTGAAACTATAGAATCATGGCAGAAGTTGGAGGTACACAGTGGAGCTCTATGGAACCCATCCAAATTTATTTAAATGTAACCTGTAATTATAACTTCTCATTTAAAATGAAAAAATTCGAGAAGATGCTAAACGTATGGGACCACAGGTCAAAGGCCTAAACCTAACCTGTTCACGTAATATGGGACTTACAGTCCTTTATTTCATGCCCCTCTATAGTCCCACCCCAAGTCCTGGGCCAGAAGCGTGGACCAAGGACTCCTGCCCCACTGGCAGGGAGTAGAACTAGGCAGCAAGTGCCGTAAAAGCCATGGCAAGACTTGCTCATGGCTTTCAGACTTAAACTCTGCCAGCAGCCGTCTTCTCCTTGAAGACTCACACTTTGATTTCATAGATTATAAACCCTCAGTACCCAAATCCTCCAATCTTCCTTCAATCTATATCAATATTCTGAGGCTCTACTATGTTCCATACCACATGCAAATATAAAGCACAGTCGTTGGCCTGGAGGCAAGCCTCCCGATGTGTATGCATGAGGGGGGAAAGAATGGAAACCTTCTACATGCTTACTTCTGTCTGTTCAGGTCCTCACTCTCCTCTTCTCTGGGAGAATTATTTGTCTCCAGTGATCCCAGGAAGTTGCTCATCAGAATGAGGTAGGAAGATTGAGGACAAAGAGCATGTTTAACTTGCAGAGTGTGCGGCTAGATTAATTAATTCTGTTAACTTTTACTGCAAATGAGCCTATGCCTCCTGTTGCCCATTGACCTATTGAAGATTTCATGACTCACCTGTCTGTTCCTTTTCCAGTCAATAGATGTGATCACACAGGGCCAGGATGTGACTTCAGATCCATGAATATGTGTACTTGGGACCTTTGCTCCTTCACCCTGTGGCCTCTTTACCAGTCTCAAGGGAAAGAAGCCTGGATTATGCTATTCCTCAATAAACAGAAGAACCGTTCGCTCTTTTCTTATTCCTCTCCACAGATACCAGTTGCACGTTTTGAAGGAAGAAACAGTTGCTATGCTGAATAGTAAGGGACTTTAGAAGGGCAGCCATCCTTTCAACCTCCTATTTGCTGTTGAGGGCAGTCCTTTACTGAGGTTCTGAACCTTTCATTCCACCATTAGAGATAGTGTAAACCCAGTGCAATCCTCCTGGAGAGGAAATGTGTTGTGTTATCAACAACTCCATATAATATGACAACAGTGTATTCACAGACAAGGCTTTCACAGAACCATAAAATCTAGTGCTGAACTGGGCAGATACTTTGTATCATCTGGCCAGTGACTGCTTTCGCAAATGAGGAAATTGAGACTGGAGTGATATGAAATTGTCTGACATGCATGGTTAAATGTGACCATGACAGAGACCCAGGTCTTCTTACCCATTGTTCATTAGAAAAAGGACAAAGGTGAATACAGAAGGACACTGGGCACCAATGGAAGTCGAAAAGGAATCTAAGGAAAATAAAAAAACAGAAAACAGGAATCCAGTGGTGCCAAAGAAACCTTGCTTATGTCTTCATGCCCCCAGACTAAGTATAGTGTCAGCAGGAGCCTTAGGGTCCAGGAGTACACTCACCCTCCCTCCCTCTACCCCCAAATAATATGTCCCTGGGTCCTTCCTACTCAAAGTGGGAACTTGGAACAGCCACATCCGCCCTTACCTGGGAGCTTTTTAGAAATGCACAATCTCAGGTCCCACCCCAGACCTACTGAACCAGAATCTAAATTTTAGTAAAATCTTGAGGTGCTTCACAGACACATCGATGTCTGAGAAGCACTGGGCTAAGACACAAAGAGTGTCAAGGTTTGTAGGCAGCAACTCAGCCTCACACCACCCTCTGCCACCTCCCCCTGCCCATTGTCCTCCTGAAGTACCTGCAGAAACCAGGACCAGCCTCTGGGCTGGCACAACACCTCATTATTTCAGAACCCCAATTCCCAGGTTTTTGGCATAGCCCCAGGAACTTCAAAGAGGATAAAGGAGATGTCAAGATGGGTGAGGGCACAGAGATCACCAAAAATTGCTTGGACAGTTTAAATACAGGCTACTAAGACTTTATTGTTCTACCTACAGCCTAGTTCTACAGGGAGTTTTTGTTTTACTTTGTTTTGATTTGATGTGTTTTATTTCATTGTGTTTGTCCATATCAGGTTTCTATATCAACTGCACAAAGCAAGCAATTTGATACTGCTCCCCAGCCTGTCCCCTCAATGTCTCACTCCTCCTGCTCTCCTGGTAGCTTATACATGGCTCTGTTTTATAGTTTTCCCAGACACTTCTTTAAGGCAATTGCCCTCACTAGACTGCGAGTTCATCAAGGGTAAGACTGTGGGTTTTGTTTATCTTCGAAATCCAAAGAGCAAGTGCCCTACATTGTAAACAATCAAAAAGGAATGAATTAAATGGCAAAATGGAAATTAATGAAGTAGAACACTAAGCTCCCATTCTCCTGGCTACGGTGCCAATATCTTGTTGTTATTTCTCCTGTTCCTTGACCTGGTGACATGACTCGTGGGCTTCAGCTTTGTGCATCCATTACAGAGAAGTCATCCAGACTGTCAGAGTGATTCTGCATTCTGGGATAAAGTAAGAATGCATGAGCTGCAATCTGTAACATGCAATCACTAAAGGTACAGTACAATAATGTAAAAGTCTCTATAGGAAATAGTCTTCCATTTGTTAAAAAAAAAATACTAGGTCTCTTTGATAACCTTCCATCTCTTGTTTTTATTGCTTAAAGAGGTACCCGGTTTCTAAGGTAAGGGATTGGGGGAAGGCATATCTGCCCTAGGAACCCCAGGGAAGAGTTGAGGTCCTCTTCTGCAATATCATCATCTCCCTCCAGTCTCTTGGTATGGCAGACATGCAGGCACTCCTTTCAGTTTCCCCTTCAAGAAACAATTCACTGCCTTGCTGCAAGGGGTTAGCTGAAAGCCTCCAGCTGTTAGCTCCTTCAGCGTCTGCCTCAGCATTCAAGCTGGGGCCACATTCTCCTTGGGTGGTCCTGACCACTGTCTGGGTGAAGGAAGGATAGTCAAGACCATGCTCTTCTTGGGGTGGCCCTTTGCCAATGCCTGAGTGAGGTGGTACTGGGTCTAGCCACTTCTGCCCAGCGCAGGACCACTACAGCAGGCAGGCTTTGCTTTGGAACATCTCATTGGGCTGACAACAATTGTCAGGTCTGTATCTCATTCTCACAGCTTCTCCTACACAATGCTGCTTGCTCCCTTTTCCTTTCCGGAGTGTTACTCCCTGTATTAGAGTTCTCCAGAGAAATAGAACCAATGGGGCATTTTAGGTGATATTAGTAACTATTAAACTTATGAAGGCTCTAAGTATGTAAACTAAATGATATGTTAATGTAAGATTAGCATATGTGAAGTACATCCTAGGAATCTGCTTGTTTTCTGGAAAATGACTTCCTAGTGCACAAGATAACATACATAAATATATGCACTAATATATGCAAACATTTAAGCATGATAGCAATGTGAATATATTATGCATGTGTGCATAATTAACTATGCATAATTCATAATATATTCACATAAATTATACAAGCTATGTCACATATTTACATATATTATCCTATGTATTAAGGAGGCATTTTTCACATAATAGACAGACTCTAAGTGAACTTGGTTTACTGAAATCTATGCTCCAGTAGTTTGTAGTTAAAATACAATTTTAGTGTATCTAAACACACAACCTTTTTTACAATTAAAACTTTAGTTTAACTGGATAGAAATGAATTGAAATACAGTTATTATGTAAAAGTAGAAACTTGTCTCATTTGTTTTTGTTGCATATACCTTCCCTTTAATAATATGAGTCTTGTCAATATAAAATCTTAAGCTTAATAAATAAGAAGAACAGATCATGGCTTATTCCATCCAGCACTCTGAAAACCCTGCTAACCCTCTAAGAGGCTTGAGTTGGCACTGCCTTCTTACTTTCACTTTCATAAAGATGCAGCAGGCTTGGAGGTTAAAGCACAAAATCGCTTCAAGTCTCATGAATTTTGAAGCACCACCTGCATTGCACTGATTTTCCATTGCAGAATGGTTCGATATCATAATCCTGGCTCTCCTGCTGCCATAGCAACCTGTTGGTTCAGAATGAAATGAATTGTGGAATGATCACTAAAGAGGGATGGGAAGGGATTTCTGCCTGATTTTTTTCTGGTCAGTTCACTGTATAATACCTATGAATGAAAAGATCAAAAATGAATGATTTTGTTTCTTTCTAAAATCTGTTGCATTTGAAAAACAACATCATTATTAAGGATTCGTGCTAACTCTATAGAAGTTAGTTTATCCTTGCATCATCAATGAGAAGTAGAAGACAAACAAAAGAAAAAGAAAAGTCACCATTATCTTATTGCAAATGCAGAGTATGAGGAAATGACAAATATTAGATTGAAACTTGAGCTCCTCAGTTTCCCATGACCATGTGGGATAACTTTAGCATGAATTGGGACTTTAAGCTTAAAATAACCCTGAAGTATTGGTTCATACCATCCACAGACTTCTGAACATTCTAATTCCTATGAAATGACCCCAACTAAATTGAGTCCCATGACAGATGGAATTGGGACTTATTGCTCCATCACAAATCCCTATTTCAAAATAGCTGCAGGATGAGAAATAATCTTGTTGGCAATGGAGCAAAAGTGCTCTCACAATGTGATCTATTTGTGTGGCAATATATTATGCACACCTTATATCCCTCTCCCTACATAATGCCTAATGCAAAGATTTACACACTGTGGATGCTCCGTTAAATTTGTTGATAAACTGATTAGACAATTCTGCTCTATGCTCTGCACCTACTTTGTTCCAGGCACTGTAAAGCCACTTCACACACATTATCAATAAATCCTTACAACAGCCCTGCAAGGTAGGTGTAATCCCTATTAAGACCCTGCTAGAGTAAGTGCCTGCCCAAGTGGCAAAACCAGGATTTCTTCCTTGTTTTTTTTTCAATATTCCAAAAATACCTTTTTCCAACTCAGTGCTCCAAAGCTTCAGATCTGATGCTGGAATTGAAATCTGGATGCTCTTTGAGCTGTAATGTAGTAACCGACATGCCAACCAACATTAGAAAAGCTAAAATGTTCCATGATGGTCTGATATCACCTAGTAGGATGTGTGAATAATTAATTGTTGAAAACAGTAAGTCCTTGTGTGTTTCTAGATTTCGGGAATAGAAAATTACTAGCTAAAAAGAGATACAGCATAAGGAATCTAGAATAAGGTTCAACTGAAATCATTATGAAATTATATACCCTTCAGATAATAAACTAAAGCATCATTCTGGGATTTGAGATGTTCTGAAAACACCAATGTCAAAGAACCACTCATATGACTTTATCAAGTGCATTATAAATACTTCATTAATATCTTTTAAGTTGAGCTGGGGTTACAGAAGGCCCATAAACAGGTTTCATAACACACAAAAAAAGCAAAGAAGGTATGATGGGCAACATCTGCTCATTTATTCAATGCACATGTATTGAGCAGCTCACTTGAAAGAGGCATAGTTTTGGGTGAGAGAATATTCAGGGTTTGTCCCTGACTCAAAGGGCTTATAATTCAATGAGTGAGACAGTCAGGTCAACGTGGCTAATCATAGCTGTAAAGCAAGAGAGGAAGACATAAATATTACAATGAAGGTAGAAGAAACCACTGTGAGAGCTGAGGAGAAGGAGCAGTTGGTGCTATCTTGATGGTGGTGGCTTGTGAGTTAAGTCCTGAAGGATGAATAGGATGTTGACAGTAGACAAAGGAAGGAAAGGTCCAACAGGCAAAGAAGCAAAAGCATCAAGGTATAAAAATGTGCTGGAGCCACAGGAAGTATAACAATATGCCTATTACGTTATACCTTAGCATAGACTTTATAGCCTAATTTCTTCTCTCAATTTTTCTATCCCACCATCCACTATACCTCTATGTTTTGGTTTGCTAATACTGCTGGAATGCAATATACCAGAAATGAAATGGCTTTTAAAAAGGGAACTGATGAAGTTCAAGTTTACAGTTCTAAGACCATAAAAATGTCCAAACCAAGGCATCCAGAAAAAGATATCTAGACTCAAGAAAAACCGATGTCTGTCACATCGGAAATGTGACACATGGCTGGCACCTGCTGGTCCTTCTTCCTGCTTCCATTGCTTCCAGCTTCTGATTCCAGTGGTTTCCTCTCTAACCATCTGTGGGCCTTCACTTAGCTCTTCCAGGACACAGCTTTGTGTTCTGGCTTGTTTAGCATCCATGGGAAGGCACATTTTGATGTTTGCTGTGCTCTGCATCTCCCAACATCCTCATCTAGGTGTCTATTCTCTCTGTTGGCACACGAAGCATCTCCAAACATCTGCATCTTTGTCAGCTCTGAGCTCTTTCCCTTTCTGTGAGCTCTTTCAAAGACTCCAGTAAACTAATTAAGATCCACCTTGAATGAGCAGAGTCACATCTCCATCTAATCAAACGGTCCAACCCACAATTGGGTGTGTCACATCTCCATGGAAACAATAGGTCTGCCCCACAAGATTGGGTGAGAAAAAGAACTTGGCTTTTCTGTGATACACAACAGCTTCAAACCAGCAGACACTATGATGTCCATAAGTCATTGTCAATAATAATCTGATGAAAATGCTTCAAGGACAAAAAGAATCTGGTGAAATAACAAACTTCAAGGTACCAAGAGATTTTTACTCGAAAATAGAAAACAGAGTGGATGTAGGCATATGTAAATGACATGGAAATTAAATATAAATACACATGTGGCTTTGGACCTCCAGAAAAAATTGCTGATGATTGCTATAATAAGCTCTCTAGAAGGTAGACACTGTCTAAAACTTGCAGACAAATTATCATCTTTGTCCTAAATTGAAATGCTTAAACTCACCTGGAAAACCCCATTAGCTTTTCAGTCCTTGGATATTTTCACCTTCAGAAGTTCCCTGATCAAAGCCAAGAGGACTTCCTACCATCAGGAATAATAGTTGCAGCATAAATAGTGTTAGCCATAGTAACTACATATCTGGGCTTGCATAACATATCAGCATGTGACTAATCTCCATAGCACTTATAATAACAGTGATCTTTTTCTTCCATGGGGCAAAATAACTGTAATTCTAGTAATATAGTTGTAAAGTTTGTTGAAAAATAATCAGGTCCAGTTGTCACAAACTGACAGCTCTCATTTTTCCCTTCCTTCTTTGGTAAAGATATGAGTTCCAATGATGCTTCTATGCTTCATTTAGGTAAAGATAGATGATGAAAGACTTAGTAAACAGGGATATTGAAATCTGGATCAATCATTCTATTTCCCTCATTAATTTCATTCTGTATAAATTTTAAATAAGTCTTATCAGATCTTAATTGAGATAACATTAATGTTCATTATAGTGTATTGAGTTACATAACTCAATTTAGACAAGTTCTTAATTTTAATCCATGTTCCTGTGGGTATGAACTCATTGGTTTTATTCTTAGCTAAAGTGTGACCAATTGAATAAGGGTGGGTCTTAATCTGGATTAGTGGCAACCATATAAAAAGAAAGCCAGAAGTAGGAAGTCAGTACGAACTCAGAAGATAAAGGAAAGGCTATTACCATGTGACAAAAAAGAAAAGAGATCCAAGCCAACAAACCCCAAAGATTGTGGCAAATCAGCCCTGACACTATTGTCCCTAGAAGAGAACAAGTCTTCTAGCCTCCAAAACTGTGAGACAATAAATGCCTGCTTTTAAGACAACATGCTGTGTGGCATTTGTCATAGCAGCCTGGCAAGCTAAAATACTCATCAAGTTTGTCCATTCAACAAGGATTTATCTTGTTTTACTTTTCAAGATACAAAGTCAGTTTCCATTTTTCTTATTTTCTCTCCATTTTCATCCCTCTTTTTCTCATTCTCAATTCATTTATTTAGTCAATAACTATTTTCTGAGCACTTTCTATACTCTAGTTACTGATCTAGAGGGCTGGAGCAGTACTAATACAAGCAACATGGCAATGACTAAAAAAGAGAGAGATTACACTCTACTTGGAGGGCTAGACAATAAATTAGATAAAATTATAAAGTTAGTATGTTAGATATAATGAGGCCTATGGAGAAAAAGCAAGGAATGTGGATAGGAAATGTGGG
The DNA here is from genome assembly GCF_023851605.1 of Tamandua tetradactyla. Lineage (NCBI taxonomy): Eukaryota > Metazoa > Chordata > Mammalia > Pilosa > Myrmecophagidae > Tamandua > Tamandua tetradactyla. The sequence continues at coordinate 199,338,085 of NC_135329.1, forward strand.
GACATTTTAGAAAAAGCAGCAAGGAAAGACCTCACTGAGTATTTAATATTTTAAAGAGAAGAGAGAGAAAAGCATGCAGTTATTTAGGGAAAGAACATTCCCAGAAAAGGAAACAGAAAACCCAAAAATCTTGAACTGGGAGTAGGCTCGGCATATTCAAGGAATAGCAAGAAAGGTCAGTGGATCTAGAAATGAGGGAAGAATGGAGAGTATCAAAGAAAATGAGTTCAGAGAGATAGTGGAAGGAAGAGCATATAGACCATTGTAGATCATAGCAAAGGTTTTCACTTTTTGGTAACATTTAATCTGGGTTATAGTTAGATTGTATTGGCTGACACATTTAAAATATAGTGAAAGGACAGAATAGAAGCAAGGGAACCAATAGGTAGATTTTCCAATAACCCATTGAGAGATGATGCTGATTTGGAGCACAGAGGTAACAGTCGTGATGGTGAGAAGATTGATTGTAGGTATATTTTAAGGTTAGTCCATATCTGATGCTAATTTAAAATGGGGTATAAAATAAAGAAAAGAGTCATGACAAAACCATGGATATGGTCTGAGCAACAAACCAAAGTGGAAAAGTCTTTGGTAAGATCAGTCTTTTTGTCAAGAGGAGAAAATAAGGAGCTTTACTTTGGACGTGTTATATTTGAGGATGTCCTATTAGACATCCTAAAGATGTTACCTAGAAAATAGAATTTTATGAATCTGGAGTTCAGGGAAAGCTCTGGCCTGAACATACAGATTTGAGCATTGTCAGCTGATAGCTGGTGGAAAAAGCCACGAATCCTTAATGGGATAATCTAAGAAATGAGTGTGAATAAAAAAGAGAAGAGGACTCTGAAAAGCCAAAACAATCCTTATAAAGGAGAACAGGGTTAAAGGACTCACAACTGTTGCTTTCAAATTGTATTATAAAGCAACAGCAATTAAAACAGTAAGGAATTGGCACAAAGATAGATCAGTGGAACAGAACTGGAATTCCAGAAATAGAACCGCACATCTATGGCCAATTGATCTTTGACAAGGGTGCTAAGTACATAAAATGAGGGGGAAAATGTCTCTTTAACAAACTGACTGTTCACATGCAGAAGAATGAAATTAGACCTCTACCTTACACCATATATGAAAATCAACTCAAAATAGATCAAGGACCTAAAATTAAGAGCTAAAACTATACAATTTTTAGAAGATAACACCGGAGAAAATCTTCATAACCTATGTGCCAGTTTAAAATTGTTGTGTACTCCAGAAAAGCCACATTCTTTAATTCTCATTCAATATTATTGGGTGGGATCTTTTTGACTAAGTTGTTTCCATGGAGACATGACCCACCCTTTTGATTAGGTAGCTTCCATGGATATGTATCTCCACCCATTCAAGGTAGGGTTGCTTACTGGAGTCTTTAGGAGGAAACTATTTTGGAAAAAGTTTCAGTGCTGACACAAACAAGAGAATTTTGGAGATGCAGAAGGAAAACACCCCAGAGAAGCCTTATAAAACTAGAAAGTATTCGAGAATAAACTTGGAATATGTCATTGGTAACAGAGACCAGCAGGAGTTAGAAACAGGGTAAGATAATGGGTAATTGGAGCTGAAGGGATACAGACTGTGCAACAGAACTAGATACAAAAACTCAAAAATGGACAGCACAATAATACCTAATTGTAATGTAATTACGTTAAAACACTGAATGAAGCTGCATCTGAGCTATAAAAAAAAAAAACAAAAAAGCAACAAAAAAAAACTAGAAGGTGGGAGAGAAAGTTAGCAGACATCGTCATGTGCCTTCCCAGCTGACAGAGAAATGCCAAAGGTCATTGGCCTTTTCTTCTTTTTTTTAAATTTATTTATTAATTAAGAAAAATTAACAAACCAAATAAAACACCAACATATATAATCTGTTATTCACAATATCATCACTTAGTTGCATATTCATCATTTCTTAGAACATTTGCATCAATTCAGAAAAAGAAATAAAAAGACAATAGAGAAAGAGACAATAGAGAAAGAAATAAAATGAAAACAGAAAAGAAAAAAAAAGGAAAGATTATACCTACCATACCCCTTACACCTCGCTTTCATTGATCACTAGCATTTCAAACTAAATTTACTTTAGCATTTGTTCCCCCTATTATTTATTTTTATTTCATATGTTCTACTTGTCTGTTCACAAGGTAGATAAAAGAGCATCAGACACAAGGTTTTCACAATCACACAGTCACACTGTGAAAGCTCTATCATTATTCAATCATCCTCAAGAAACATGACTCCAGCTCTGCGTTTTCAGGCAGTTCCCTTCAGCCTCTCCATTACATCCTGAATAATAAGGTGATATCTACTTAATGCATAAGAATAACCTCCAGGATAACCTTTAGACTCTGTTTGGAATCTCTCAGCCATTGACACTTTGTCTCATTTCACTCTTCCCCCTTTTGGTTGAGAAGTTTTTCTCAATCCCTTGATGCTAAGTCTCAGCTCATTCTAGGGTTTTTCTGAAACCTTGATGCTGAGTCTCAGCTCCTTCTAGGATTTCTGTCCCACATTGCCAGGAAGGTCCACACCCCTAGGAGTCATGTCCCACATAGACAAGGGGAGGGTGGTGAGATTGTTGTGTTGGCTGGAGAGAGAAACCGCATCTGAGCAACAAAAGAGGCTCTCTTGGGGGTGACTCTTAGGCCTAAATTTTAAGTAGACTTGACATCTCCTTTGTGGGGTTAAGTTTCATATGAACAAACCCCAAGACTGGGGACTCAGCCTATAGCTTTGGTTGTCCACACTGCCTGTGAGAATATCAAGAATTCAACTTGGGGAGGTTGAATTTCTCCCCATTCTCACCATTCCCCTAAGGGGGCTTTGCAAATACTTTTCCACTCTCTGATCGAATCACTCTGGGATTCATCGGGGCATCACTCCAGACAAACCAACAAAATCTCATGTCCTACCTGAGATTCCAAGTACTTATGGTGTTCAATCAAACTATCTACATTAGTTATATTGGGAAATGCAGTAGTCAAAATATAAATTTTGTACCACATAAACATTTTTTGCTTTAGTCTCACACATAAGGTGACATTTTAAAATATTAATTACCATCTTTTTTCAGCACCCTCCAATAATGACATTCCTTTGTTCTTCCTCATGCAAAAGCATTTTTAAAATTTGTACATTTAGTCACTATTATTATACACTCTAGGCATTCCTAGATTATATCATCTCAATCTTTAACTAATCTATCTTTCTTTCTGATTTCATTTATGCCCCCAGCCCTCCTCCCTCTATCATCCTCACATGTAGCTTCATTAAGTGTTTTACCATAATTGTATTACAGTTAGGTAGTATTGTGCTGTCCATTTCTGAGTTTTTGTATTCAGTCCTGTTCATTGGCCCTTTCTTGAGTCTAGGTATCTTTCCCTGGATACCTTAATTTGGACATTCTTATGCCCTTAGAACTATAAACTTGTGGCTTAATAAATTCCCTTTATAAAAGCCATTTCATTTCTGGTATATTGCATTCTGGCAGCTTTAACAACCCAAAACAACCTGGGATTTAAAAATTAAATTTTTCAAAATGACACTAAAAGCACAAACAACAGCCACTACAAAAATAGATAAATTTGACTTCATCAAAATTTAAAACTTTTGTGCATCAAAGGAAATATCGAGAAAGTGAAAAGACAACCTATAGAATGGGAGAAAATAGTTTCAAGCCATTCATTAGATAAGGGTTTAATATCCAGAATATGTAAATAACTCCTACAACTCAACAACAAAAAAAGGCAATCCAATTAAAAAGTGGGCCAAGAACTAAAATAGGCATTTCTCCAAAGAAGATGTACAAATGATGGATAAATACATGAAAAGATGCTTGACATCATTAGCCATTAGTGGAATGCAAATTAAAACCAAAATGAGACACCCCTTCACACAGATGAGGGTAGCTATTACTTAAAAAAAAAAATAGAAAATAAAGTATTGGAGAGGATGCAGAGAAATCAAAAATCTAGTGCATTGTTGGTGGGAATGAAAATGTTGCAGTCATTGTGAAACACAATATGGCAATTACTAAAAATGTTAAATATAGAATTACTATTTGACCCAGAAATCCCTTTCTAGGTACATGCTCAAAGAGAGTGAAAATGATGTTACAAACAGATACTTCTACACCAGTTTTTATTGCAGCATTATTCACAATAGCCAAAAGCTGGAAACAACCGAAGCATCCATCAACAAATCAATGGATAAACAAAATGTGGTACATACACACAATGGAATATTATTCAGCCATAATAAAAATGAAATTATGATGAGATAGGCTGCAACATGGAAGAATCTTGGAAATATTAAGGCTCAGTAAAATAAGCAAGACACATGTGGTAAGTTGTATGATACCACTTAGAGGATGAGAAATAGCAATTTGGAGAGGCAGAAAGCAGATTAGAGATTACTGAGGGAGGGAGGAGATGAGGGGAGCAGAGAAGAGGGAGTCTTTATAAAACTAAAAAATAGAAAAGAGAAGGTGCCATGGTTTGAACTCTATTCTCCAATGTCTAGAGGTCAAGGCTATTAAAAAAAAAAAAAAAAAGGACCCTCCAACAAGACTGAGAAAGAGTAGCCCATGAGACAGAAAGAGAATCAAGCATGTGCAGTAGCCTGGAAACAAAGGAAAGAAAGTGTGGATGATAACATGGGATTCCAAGTTGAAATTTCTAGAAAAGAGGGAATATAATGGACTGTAAGCAGCAAAAAGAAATAAGGAAGAGGGCTGTAGGAGAAGCAGCAACCTCAGAAGGGAGTTTTCCCTTAGATCAGGAAGGTGACAAGAATGTTCTCAGAAGATGGTTGCTTTGAGTATCAAGGACATAATGAAAAAGATTATAGAAATGGGAAGGAGTAGGAGTTAGAGTCCAAAAAAGGTGATTCAATACTGTGTGATGAAAACATTCTAAGCACAATTAACGAAGATGAGTGTGAGTATCGCTGAAAGAGGACAGTTAGGGCTGTGGATGTCACCAGAAGGAAAGCTAGAGGATAAAAACTGGTACAGCATAACTTAGTGAAACCTAGAGTGGACAATGATAGTGGTTAATTGTACAAATATAAGAAAGTTGCTACATGAATAAGAACAAATGTATGTCACTATTATAATAATGGGATGGTATATTGAGAAAAGATACAGTTAATGCAAATTATGGCCTATAGTTAACAGTAACATTGTAATATTCTTTCATTAATTGCAACAAAGACACTATGCAAAGGCTAAATATTAATAATAAGGGGTTATAAAGAAGAGATATGGGATTTTTTGTTTCTTTTCAGTAGAAATAGGAATAGTCTTATATAGATTGTGGTGGTGAATGCACAACTAGTGATTATTCTGGTATAATCAGGAACCATTGATTGTACACAGGATGGATTATATGTGTAAATGAAACTGTTAAAAATAATAAAAATAAATTTTTATAAAGGTGATATGTAAACTGTAAAGGGATTTGAGAGCAGAAGAGAAGGGATGGTTGGAAGTCTTGTTATAAAGAGTACAAGCAGGTTAATCTTAGTTGTCTCCATAGCAGATGAGGTGGAAAGAACAGAGTGTTGAGAAGGAAGGGTTGGTATACGGTGTAGACTTGCCAATAGCATAGAGAGTGCTGGCTTCTTACCTGCCTCCTTCTGCTGCAGGTGTGAAAGGAAATAAAGTAACTTAGGCTAGGAGACTTAATGAAGTCAGAGAGCTGTGTGTGCAGAAAAGTCCTTATGCCACCCACAAAATCACTATCAGAAGCAAAACTTTCAAAATTATAGAAAAAGCCTCCCTTTCTGGGAAAACAAATTTATTTTTAAAAAATCCCCTAACTCCTCCTCTTCCTTCTTCCCCCCAAATACTCCACCTAAATGCCTCAACTGAGAACACAATTTGTATAGCTACCCTGAATCTGTGTTCCCTGAATTGCAATGCTAAGGCATCAAGTAAACACTTGATTTTGCATTACAGCTCGTTTTCCTGTTTCTTAGTTCACAGAGGCACGGACTCTGAGAGAGGGGCAGTCTTAGCACACAAACCGTTTCTTTCCTCTGCCAGTGGCAGCTGCAGAGTGGCCCTCTTGGTGGGCTCAAGCTATCCCCCAACTTCTGCTGAAGTAGGTCTCTGGGCAGGGAGAAAAGCTGAATAAGCTGTCACCCCCAAACTTATATGGTACTTAGGGATTTATTTCTTATGCTAGGGAACAATCTACTAAAACGTGTATGGAAAAAAAAAAACAATATTTGGATCAGAAATAAGTCTGACAACTCAATAACTGAAGATATGATGGTACTGTAAAGAGACAAAGTTGCTCGCTGACTTACGTCTGAAGAAGTCAAGCATGGACTACATATCCCAAATTAAATTACGTCCCCACCTGCCAATACTGATTGTGAAATGTCATTGCCAGAGGATCATGAAATTTCAAATTCAACTGAGAATTAAAGAAAAACACACCATGGTGTAGCAGAAAGAGTCCAGGATTTGGGGTCCCACTGCTCTGGGTATAGATGCCAGCCTGACCCCTCATCAGCTGTGTCATGTTAGCTAATTTGCACTCGCTCCCTAACCTCGCAGCAAAATATTTAAAAGTCTCACCAAGGCCCTGTTTTCAATGGGTAATGAAAGTGTCTAGTTGTCATTTCTGCTTAGCATTAGTACAGAAATAGTCATAGGGTTGGCTTAAGTTCCTTGGAGTGGCTTACTACCTGATACAGAAAACTGGAGAGAATTTGCCAAGGGTGGAGATAAAGGTGGACACCCTCAATGCATGACATATTAACATCCACCCAACACTTTAAGCCTCACAGATGTCCTGGATTTCTCCACTTGTAGAAGCTCCAATTTGTTTCTGGGCCTCCCCTCATGTCTGGCTCCATTATGATAAAGCACCAGGTCCACATGGAAGGGCACAGATCTAATAGCCATAGTTACTTGTTTGTTAACAGCCAGCTATATGACACTTGTTTCACCTCTCTGAGTTTCTAAAGGTACAAATAACATCTATCTCAGAAGGGTACAGGGAGAGTTCATTGTGACAACCTGTGGGAAAGTTCCTACTGTAGGGTGGGTACTCCATAGTGTTCAAATCAGTCATCCTTCTGAGGTGGTAGCTCCCTATCTTGGAAGTATTAAAGTAAAAATCACTTGCTAGAAACTCTGCTGAGAACATCACCTCTGAGATCCCTTCCACTTTCAAATGTTAGGAGTTCATGAAGTTGTGTGATATATGAACAGCACAGAATCTAGGCAAATTATTAAGTAGGAAAACCTATCTTCAGTGTTTTCCCCAACACATGCAGTCCTTCCCACTGCCTTGGAACAGTTTAGGGATCCCCCACCCCCACCCCAATACACATGCACACACACACACACATGCACACCCACACCCTCCCTTGGGAATGAGCCGTGTTGAGACCTCCTGAGCCTGCCCGCATCCCAACCCCTGTTTATTGTCCCACACTTCACCTGGAAGGGCACTTTCCAAGCAGTGGTTAACACAGGTTTTAGCATTTCATACTGCTAGATGAGCTTAGGAAAGTTAGTCTTTCTGAGTTTTGTTTTCTCTAATGCCAAGAGCAGGATAAGAGACCCCTTTAGAGTGAGGTAGAGTGGACTCAGTGACCTAAGATAGGGAAAGTGCTTGTCACAATCCTAGTGCACAGTAAGCACTCTATAAACACCAACTATTATTGACTCCCTTGTTTGTTATTACTAATAGTGTTTTGTTGTTGTATGTATTTTCTAGGTGCTTGTTGTTGTTGCTTCCCTGTTGGCATGTTAGGATGCCGAAACAAGGCACACTGTAACAATTACGCACTACCTACCCCACTCAGGATTCTCTCTAGCACTGGGGCAGGAGACAGGGCAGCTTTTCTTTACCCACTGTCACTTTGCCCACTCATTTAACAGACAGTTTGGGGTCCTCTAGCCCTCTGTCCAATCACACACACGAGACAGTACCCCTGTCTTCTGGGGCCCAGGGTAAGCTGGGAATAAGAAGGTTGCTTCCCAGTCAGGAGTCTATTCTGATGTCTTATACACAGCTTTTTTTTCTAAAACACTGGTTATGGGTGTAGGAGACTTCACTGTCTTTTATTATATAAATCAAGGGTAAACTATATAAATATTATACCATAGGCTTATTCCAGAAGTCATAAACATGAGAAAAGGCATGGGCAGACATTGAGTAGTATCATGTTACAGGGTGCCGCATTTATGAACCTGTAGCATGAACATATACTTAAAATTCATTATTTATTACCTGGATTGACTGTGGAAGGTAGCATTTTTCTCTTTTGGCTCCTTTTTTTCTCTGCCTGCTCCATAGTCACTGCTTCTGGTTTTCCAAAGTGAAGAGTCCAAAGTTGTCCAGAAATAACATTTATTAATCAACAATAAAACGCACAATAGAAAAGACCTTATAAATAAAACTATATAATTATGATGCTTTATTTTTTGCTCCAGTACTCCACAAAACACTACAGACAGTAACAAAATAATTCAATAAATATTAAAAACTTCAAGAGAGTTATCAAACACTCTTTATCACATGTGAGCATCAACAATGTCACAGCCATCAGATCCATTATTAAACACTATCATAGGTTTCTTTCTTAGAATAAGGTACACAAGTAATTTTTTATCCAGAAGTCATAACATTTACACATATCCATACACAAGAGAAGAGCTCAGAGTAAGGAAAGCAGATTCCCCAGTAACCTGGAACTGTCTGCCTGTACATCATTTAAAGATTTTACAGTGTAAACAGGATAGAAGTCAACACAATAAAGAGAAATGCTTGGACTTGTTTAGGGTGAAAGGAGCAAAACTAGGGCCACTAATGAAAGCTGCTTACATATTTTCCATTGCTCTCTTAGCAAGATGCTCCCTTCCCTTTTCTGCTTTTTCTTGGTTGAGGTATTCCAGCACTTTCATTAACAGATCTTCATCCAAGTACTGCTTATTTGGCACATCACCATTTTTCAGGAGCCCCACAGGGAGCTTTTTGCTTACCGTGGCCAGTTTGTCAGTCTCTTGAGAGCTGCCTTGATTCAAACGCTCTTTGATGGCCTGCTCGATTTCATCATCTTCCTGGACTTCATCTTCAGATGAGCCTTGATTGGGGACTCGCTTCATCTGGTTTGAATTAATGATCTCAGGGTATTTAACTAACATCCTGGCCAAGTACTCTCCTAATTCTTGATCCTTGTCATTCAGATTTTCATATGCCATTTGTCTGTTTTCAGCCTCTTGCATCCAGGCAGCTTTGGGAAGCTGGTTTGCTCTAGATCTTCCAGGAACATATGGGGGCCTCGGCAGAACCTTTTCTCGGTTATATTGATTGGGAAAATATGGAGGCTTCTGATTGGCTGCACCCTCCATTCCTAAAAGATTTAAAATGTCCTCAACACTGAGTCCTTCTGGCAAGGCCTCTGCCATAACACGGCCAGATGTTTTGGGGTGGCCACTCTTGGACAGCATCTTATTTTGGTGCAGGTCTGGGCGGTCCACGTCAACCTCTGAAATGTCATCTAGATCAGCTGGAAGGTCAAGCTCCTGCTCAGGTTCGACTGACCCACTTGGCTTCTCACCAGTTTTGAGCATGTCAATTAAGTCTTCAGGAGGTATCTGTAAATTCCTTGAGATTTCAATCAGCTGATAAACAGACTGAGCATCAAGAGGTTTCTCAAAAAGCCTGGTTGCCCTTTCCCCATTTTGCCCATTCTGTGACCTCCCACTTGCTGCAGCATTCACTAACCTTTTCAAATAGGTAATTACTTTGGAGACATCCTCTGAGAATTGGTCTTTATTCTCTTTCTGGAGGTCTTCATCCTGGACACCCAGTGGCCCCGAACGCTTCACCTCTTCATTGATTTGTTCACTTTTTTCTATATTCTCTTTGCTGTCTCTCACCTCTTCCTGAGTTTGACTCTCTATTTTCTCCTCTACTGGGTTCCAATCTTCTCCCCCGACCACATCTTCATAGGCAATGTTATTGGCCTTGTAGATATCATCTTCATCATCTGTATAAAGTTTTTGCTCATCATCAACTCTTGCACGCTTCTGGCTGTTTGGTCCTGTCAATTTCCCCAGCTCTTGAAAGACAGATTCCAGTGTAGCAAGGCTTTGAGGAGTATATTGTTCCTCCACTATTTCATTTGTACGCTTAAAGGGATTGTCCCTAGAATTCTCTTCATACATAGGTGGGAATCGCATGTGCTTTAGCTTTCTCTCTGGCCACTGTTGAGCTTCATAATCATCAGGCATGTCCACTGGAAAATTCTTTTCTGAATTCAAGGCATAGGGCTTGTTTTCTTTTGGTGAAGACTGAGGCTCAGTTTCAGCTTGTCTCAATGCTTCAAGTATTATCCTCATCCACTCATCTTCACTCAGGGAATCCCTTGAACTTTCTGGCAAATGACTTTCATCACCATTTTCTTTTTGTTGAAGGGGAACAGAGATACCTTGATAGGGATTATAGTCTGGGCTGCTTTCTTCTTTGTGAGCTTGCTGCCGGAGCTTTTCTATGTACTCCAAAGCCCTGATCATTTCAGGACTGGGAAACCTTTGGGCATTTTCCGATCTGAGGTCTGGTTCCTTCTGAAGCAACTGGTTACGCTGAAATGAAGCTGCTTCGGCACAGGAGATGAGGAACATTAAAAGGATGAGAGACAGGGCAACTCCAAGTTGGTGGGTCTTAGCTTCTGCCATGTTTGAAGGATTTCCTTAAAGCATAAAAAAAGATGAGTTAACACAAACTAAACAAAATAGAAGACATTTGTAGCAAAAGCAAATAAAGGACCACTGACCAGGAAAAAAAGCAGAGATTATGTCACATGAAATTTAGGATACTACTTTTTAAAACCCATAAATATATATACATGATTATTAAAAGTTAACCAGAATAATCTTTAGCAAAATTGTCATGCATTTGCATCAAACTTGCATAGCATTCCCTTGTTTAAAAAACAACAAAACACTGTTTTGAAATTTCTCAAATTTTATTTTCACATAGAAACCATGTAGTTTATTTTTATTATATATTCCAAGATGAGTTCTGGTTATCTTGTATAGCATTCCTATTGAAGACATTGGCAAAATAATTGGTTGGCTTAATTTAAAATGTTCATGCACACACACACTCAATTATTTCCTTAATGTTGTGTCAAAATATATGGTTTATTTCCTGGATTTTCCACCTAATTTTGTGGGAGGAACACAGCAACAATGACGTTACTACTGATTATGATGGAATACAGCATGCTAGTGTCAATAATACTGAATTAGTATGTGAGTGAATCCCATTCATACATCTTTTTCAGAAATAACTTGGTCTCACTCTGAGACCAAATCGAACTATCAATTTTGGAGGGCCTATCCCATAATAACCCTGAGTCATGGGTCTCCTAAAGTCCCACCTAGGCTAAATCAATGAGGCTTCTTTCCATATAAACATAATAAATTAATAAACTAAAAATCGTATTTTAAAGTCTCTGTCCTCCACATTAATTCTAATACTTTTTTATTATGACTATTTTGAAAAATGTAACTGGTTTTATTTTCCATCAGCTCTCAGGATTGTATAGTAAATAATAACAGATGCTACAAAGAGAACATAAGTTTTCTTAACTAGTCTATTTCTGAACTTGTGAATGTTCAGATTCAGCTTGTCTATTTTGGTGTGGACCTGTGAAATCTTAAATGACTCATACTGTTAGAAAATCTTAAAATAACCACTATGCAACTCCCCATTTAGATAAACACAGACGATGTGTTAAATTCTTCCTACTTAAAAATCCTCATTCATTGTTTTCTCCAGTGCTTTATAACCTCACGTATGAATTAGCAAGGGAATTAGATTTTTACATTTCTACCTCTGATATTGCCTATGTTGAAAAACTATTTTAATACTTCCAATTTTTTTATAAGTGAAATAAGGTAAAAGAAATTTCCAAGTTTGATTATGATATGATCATTGAACCCTGCTTTTGTGATAGATTAGCTAAGCTACATGAATATAATTGTCTGTTAGCCAAGACATCAATTGTAGAAAATATCATTGTTCAATAGACCATTTTGGTGATAAACTAATGTTTTCAGTTTTTAACAATGGTTAACAAGGAGCCAGTTCATCAAAATGATTCCCATTGACTGGAATACATAATTTACTGAAAGAAAAAAAGTCTAAAGGCATTCGGGAGAATACTTCTGATATATTTCTATAAGGAATTTTATTTATAAATTTTTGGTTTAAATTAAAGCAATTAAACATTCTTTGGGAATAAAAATCAACATTTTATATTTGAAATGCAATTTTAAGAAAGCTTGTTGAATTTTCTTCTTTGAAACCATTGTCCTACAGTATTCCTAAAACAGGGATTATGTGTCTGTCTTTAAAATCATTACCTGAAGGTTGGGCTTTGCTGGAGAGTTGAAACAGAATACTCATTGCAATTGTTTAAACAGCAGCCTAACAAGTGGTACCCCTTGGTCAGTTCAGGTTCAGTTTGAACAAAGGAGATGCATCATTTGAGTATGACTCAAGAGATTTGTTTTCCAGGTAGCAACTCTTTAAGTGGTGAAGATGGTTTCAACAACTTTAATATTCTCCATAGCGTTTGATTCAAATTTAATTTTCTCAAACTCAGACAACTAGAAATTAGTTTCTTCTTGCATAGCTATTATTAAAACCACTTAAATTAAATTATCATTTCTATTGACATTAGACTACAGCATTGACAAATGCAGATGGATATATCTAATTTGAGCAATCCAATTAGTTGGGATATATAGAAAAGAAATCCTACTCAAAATCTTGAGCAAAAGACTGGACAGCCTCTTTCCATCAAAGCATAATAATCATTATGCAGTTATGTATACTTTCATCAATGTATTCAAAATTATAATTTCTCTAAATCATGTTCATATCCACAGTATAACCCAACACAATAACATTTCACCCTGGAAATAGAAATAAGCCTATGTTCAGGATCATTCTAAGTACTTTGTTGGCATCAAAATTAGGAAATAATAATGCAAACCTTTTCAGAGAATACCAATTCAGAAAATAGATTTTATGTAGTTGGTTAATTTTAACCTTTTCTAAGGCAAATATCAAAGAAAAAAACTAATTCTACAATTGGTTGCCTCCATGAATAACATGTTCTACATGAATAACATGTTTTACAGCCTTTGAGTCGTTAGAAGCCTACTGTTAAGAATATTGAGCAAATAAATTTTATTCCTGGCTCTGTATCTAATTCTTAGGGGAAGAAAAAACAAATTAAGGAAAGAAATAAAACATGTCTTGGTTAATTTCACATTTTTATGTGCATTGACATTAAAATCGTTAAGTTTTTCACTCTTATTCAATATACTTATCCAAATAGCATTCTTGTTAATAAATATCCAATAGCAACTGAACAGATTATAGATTCAATCATATACTTATATATAGTGTTCTCTCAGTGGCTGATGATCAGCAGGTTGCTATCCAGTTATTCTGTAGATATTAACTTGCTTGACGATCTTTTTCTTCTCATCTAAGAATTAAGGGAACAAAATGAAATTTAGAACTTTCCAGTAAATCGAAAAGAAAAGCAGCCTTACCTCTTTTTTTAGATGGCAGAGAAGGTCCACAGCATGTTCCTCCCGCTCCGCCGGGTGAGCTCCTCGGACCGTTTCAGCACCCGGACAGCTCCTGGGTTTATAGGGAGCCGCCGCGCCTGACTCCGCACTGCCACAATGACGTCACCCGGCTCAGCCACAAACCGAGCAAGAGCGAGCTTTTTCAAAGAGCCCAAGAGAAAATAATCACTTTATATATTTATTTTTATATAGTTTGTAAATATCTTGCATGCTTACGCCACCTGTCTTTTCTTGGCGAAAATTGCAGTTTTCTTTTTCTAATCAAATGCTCTGCACTGTTTCCTTTAGTGAGAAAGAAATCTGTCAGACAAACATTGCCAACCGAAAGCTAATCTCATCCATGTTCTAGTATCTTGTTGTGAGAGTTTATTTTGTTGTTGTTGTTGTTGTTATAATAAAGTTTTACAGACAATGCCTTTATTTTCTTCATTGCCCACAAAGAAATTACATTATCCCCTGTTATAGTCTAAAATGAATGTGAAGACAGAATGTGAAAATCCATGTTTCATATCATAAATGACGAGTAAAATTTTAAATAAAAATACATTATTTGAAAAGAAGAATTGTCTCTTTTATGAGAGTCAACCATAAGGCCCCAGTGACATGGAATTTTGCTTTAGAGCATCAATATAATTTAATACTTCCAATTTTTTTATAAGTGAAATAAGCTAAAAGAAATTTCCAAGTTTGATCATGATATCATCACTGAACTCTGTTTTTGTGATAGATTAGCTAAGCTATGTGGATATAATTGTCTGTTAGCCAAGGCATCAATTGTAGAAAATATCATTGCTCAATAGACCATTTTGGTGATAAACTGTTTTCAGTTTTTAACAATGGTTAACAAGGAGCCAGTTTATCAAAATGATTCCCATTGACTGGAATACATAATTTACTGAAAGAAAAAGTCTAAAGGCATTCGGGAGAATACTTCTGATATATTTCTATAAGGAATTTTATTCATAAATTTTTTATTTAAATTAAAGCAATTAAACATTCTTTGGGAATAACATTTGCACTTCATCGGTTCATAGTTTCTGCATGAATCTGTTGGTATCGTCTAGAATATCTGATCACAAAGTGGGGAGCTGCAAAGTTAAGTGCTGATGAAAATAATTCCATCTGTTAAGACAAACAAGTCTTTCCCCTAAGAAAAACTTAACCCATATTTAATTGGAACCCATGTGCAACCAAAAGGAAGTTGTACTAGATATATTTTCTTCTTTTTTTTGAATGAGATGGTCTATGACTGTGACCAACCCAGAGTATAATATATTAGTTAGTTCCTAACATCTCATGTTTGTAATTCATGATCATGGTTGTGCACTGCCAGGTGCATGGGCAGGCACCGGGAATTGAACCTGGGTCTCCAGCATGGCAGGTGAGAACTCTGCCTGCTGAGCCACCGTGGCCTGCCCTGGTTATATATTTTAATAATTTATGTAGGTCTTATATTTTATTTTATTAAAGAGTGGGTTCCTTAAAAGCAGTATATGTTGAAGTATATTTTACGTATGCAAAAGAAGCTTGCTATATAAGAGATCTGTTATGACTCTGCTAAATGAATAATCAGCCACCAGTTTATCCATTGTGTTAATATAGACTCCATTCAACCTGTTTAATGCTTACTAAGTGCCAGATACATTGCTAAATACCGCTGATAAAAAGATGAATGATATACAGCCTTTGCCTTTGAAGAGCCCTTAATCTAAGGGGGATAGCAAATCAACTGATTATTTAATATAAATTGGCAATCACTAAGAAAGAGATAAACCAATGGTGTTTTGGAAGCATTACAGATAGCCACTTAGCTCAACCTGGAAATTGTTTTTAAGCCTTCTGTAAAAAGGAAGACTGAGCTATTTTTCATCATCAGGTTTTTTTTTACAATGATTTCTAACTGTGCTAGGTAAATCACAATATTCTTTAACTCCTCAAGGAAATATGAAATAGTTAAAATCTTAGGGGAGAAATCTTGGGAAAAGGAGTCCTTGATTCTCCCTGTTTGCTCTCCTAGTGAAGAAATCCCATTTTCCTAAACTACTGGGAGACCATCATCTGTGAGTTGACATGGAACTCATATACATTCAGATGCAATTCCAATGGCTAATCCATCCAACACGGCCTCATAATGATGTTTTAGAGCATGGTCAAGCACTGAGTTAAAGAGACCTGAGTAAACGTCTTCCATTTCTCAAGCCCCATCTCAAAACCTGCTGATACCCTTGTTAGTTTCACTCACAAAAAAGATTTGTTTTAAATCTTGACCAAGGCCTGGCTAACAGCATTGAGTGTGACCTAATTTGTTGTCCAACATTTCCAGCTGGACAGTTGAACTAACTAGTATCAACACAGCCCCAGAAAACTTTTTGTGGCTCTTTTTAAAGGGTTGAGTCAGCTTCAAAATCTCTCAAGGAAGTCAATCTTGGCCAGCTTGGTTAGTTCACTAATTTCAATCTGAAGCTCATCAAGGACTAGTAGCTGTGGTTCTTCTGAGGCTACAAAGACAAACTTCTTCTCTAAGAACATCTTTAATCATACAAAAGACAAACAAAAACTCATTCAAAACTCCAAATAGAGATGAGATCTCAGGAGCAACCTCTAGGATGGACTGGTTCCATTGGCTCAAAGTGTGGGTAATGAACCATATAAGGGTAGGTGAATTACTGACAGTTATATCACACTATGATAAATATCTATCATTTATTTAATACCATTATGTTCCCAGTACTGTACTTGAAGCCTCAGTAACATAACTTCCTCATAACTACTATAGCTGATGAGATTTTTATCTTCATTTTACAGATGACGAAATTAATGCTCAGCAATTAGTAAACTGGCTACTATCTTCAAGCTAGTAATTAGTTGAGCTAAGAATTGAACTTAGGTATTTTCCAAAGGTATTTCCACATTGAAGATTCAGACACTCTGATGATTGATAAAAGTATAGGAATTAATATGGAAAAGATTTGAGCCCAGAATAAAGTCACTTTGGCAAAAACTCTCAGGGGGTGTCCCTGGACTTTTCCTGGTAACTGCCCATATGCAGTAGGAATGGGCTACTATCTGTGGCAGTTCAGATGGAAAGCAAGAGTTGATGTTAGATAGAATCATTTCTTTGATGGTTTGCGGCATATTATAATGTCTTCCAAGCAAGAGAAGGATTTTTGAATTTGGAAAATTCTATTCACCAGCTGCCAGTGTTTTATAGATTTTTCAATGTGTTATATTTAATATATCTTTACATGCCATTAATTTTTTGTTATTGTTGCCAATAGGTTGTTGTAAAGGGAGCTATTTTCCCTAGTAGAACTCTATTGGAAAAAAAGTTAAAATGCAATATACATAGAGAGAGATCAACCTTTTTGTTAATGTGAAATATTACCAACCATGTATAATACACTAAACATAAACTATACATCTTTTTATCACTGAGCTGAGACAAGATCATTTCAAAAATTCCTTACAAAATTGTAATTTTCTGTGAGGTCTAAATTGCCAGCTCTGATAGCCTAAAGTAATAAAGCTCTGTATCTTAAACATTTCCAAAATAATTATGTACTATATATGATAATGGTTGTTACTAAATTAGCTTGCTTCCACATCATGGTACTGTTAAGTTCAAGCTAATCATTCACAATTTAAATCTAAGTAATTCGGATGGACGAATTTGTTTCTATGTGATCAGAGTTTCTTAAATTGTTTTGTTCTTTGTTATTCAATTTCAAATTTCATCTAGACATGATTTTTATTTTCCTGACATTTATACAAGCAATTCTCTACCTTAGTAATCTTTCTATTTGAAACTTATCTCTCTTCCACTCCATTACACTTCTCATTTCATTTCTGTTTATATGAAAGCAATTAAGATCCAGGAGACTGATGTGTCTTATTTCCCCTCTTTCTCCCAATCCTTCTTGCCTGCCTCTAACTCCCTCTCTCATCTTTCTCTCATGAAGAAGTCCTTTCTGCAACATTCATGAGCTGAGCTCTTCCAGCATTTGCCTGAAAATGGCCAAGAAGGAGTCACTGTGTTATTTCCCAGCCCCTCACTGTATTGGCTACTTTTCATTGCTCATTGTCCCCTGTTTACTCCCTTCCTTCTTTCTTTTCCTTCTATATCCTCCTTGCTTACACTTTGCTCAGTCTTTGCTTCCAACATTTACTTACACTTCCTTCTTCTAGTTACAGTATACTTTATTTACTAACAAATGCTCCTGTCTTAAGTTCTTTTATTATAACTTACTACCGGAAAGAAAAGTGTTTTCCACTTCCCTTGCAAAGGCAGGGCCTTGCAAATTGTTGTTTGGAGAACACAAATCATAAACAGGCTACACTTTATTCAATACTTCAACTGCCTGGTTTCCCAGACAAAATCTACTAGTTTCTAGGAGGCAGGAACTGTTATATTTCACTGTATCTTCATGCTTAGCTCAGTGCCTTGGACATAGTAGCTGCCCGAAGATGTACTGCATTGAATTTAATTAAAGCATTCTCATTCCTATTGCCAGCGCTGCTGACACTCAATCTTGTAATTCTTTTAATCCTCTAAAATTATCCATATGCAAACGCATTGTCCTTATTTACTTGAGCTGCAGGCACTGCTAGCAAATTATCTTTGGGATTTTTTATTTTTTTAAGGAAAACATCCCTCCTCTATAGAAGACTTTATATTTTTCTACTCTTTCCCTTATTTTGTAAATTATTTTTCCAGTATTTGAGTTAAAATTTGAAGTTGCACATAAAGAGGAAAATGAGCATTTTTCAATCCAGTATTGATTTATACTTTGTACTTCATTTTGCATATCAAGGTGCCATATTATGGGCTTGGATACTGCCTTTTATTCTATGATATGGATATCTGCTGCGAATTTATTTTACATTTGTTAATACTAGGTATTAAAATATGATCTTTCTCACAAACCCTCAATAAGAACCATTTAAACTAAATAAACTTTGGCTTTCCTCTCCATCTCCATCTGGTGCTTGGAGGAAAAAACAAGAACCATTTTCCTAATCTAGTACTATGTATGTTTGAGCATCTGCTCCCTCAAGGGTTTCTGGGAGAAGGACATTGAACTGTGCTCTAGAAGTTAATTGCTTTGCTTAAATCAATGCTGAATGTCTCATTCTTTCCGATTCTCTTAGCATAATTGTTTTGTAAATAGACAATATCAATATTCACCTGAAAATATTCTAATAAGGGCATTTTCAGGTTGGAAATCACCCACATATATTCTCCTGCTCTTCGTTTTAATAAGAAGCCCAGAGGAATGCAAGAGAGTCTTCAAGGTTAAAGTTTGGCATCTTCACAGTGGTTAAACTTTAGCATTTTGCATTCAGGGCTCCCACTGACTCACCGGATGACTTTTCACAGCTCACTTAACCTTTGCAGGGATTTTAGAGGGCTATTAGGTAAAATGAATGTATCACTTCTGGAGATAGGACATCTGCCTGTATGTTATGAGGTAGGGAGGGTCCCCAACCCAAAACCATCTCCCCCAAACCCATCCACTGTGTCTGTATTGTACATATAAGCATTTTTTCTTGGAATATTTACGAACAGGTCTCTAAGAGTCCCAGCTATTAATGCTTTAGCAGGAATTAACTTACAAATCAAGTTCTCTCAGTACTCTGACCTTGAAGGAGAAAAGAACACAAGACAGGTATACCATGGGTAGGGTGATTCAATGCCTGTGTTACAGCAGGCATTCTCAACGTGGGCTACCCAATTAGCAACATCAGCATCACCTGGGAATTTCTTAGAAACTCACATTCTCAGGTTCCACCCCTGACTAACTGAACAGGAACTCAGGTGAAGGGTCTTAGCCATTAGTGGTTTAACAACCCCTCTACATGGTTCTGATGAATGCTAAATTTGAGAACCACTGAGTTTCAGCATGAGAAGGCAAGTCTGAGAGAAAGGTTATCAGGTGAACTCTGAGAATTGAAAGGCCAGAATACAGGCTCAAGAATTGAGGATAGCAGCCCTGACAATGGGGTAAGTACCATGAAAAATGAAATCAAAAGAGGTGTAAGAGACATACACCTAACTTGGAGTTTTTCTTTGACCAGCCCCAGGTGGAGAGTCTTTAATAACTCTAAATTGCTTAGGGATCTAAGTCCCCCAAAGCATACATTAGCAGAATTATTCCTAAATGTACTATAATTCCTTGTGAGTATTTAGAGTTTGCTCCAGCAGCCTTTATCCTATAAGGAAATCAAATGACCCCAGTGTTGCTGCTTATAGGACTTAGAACTGGGGGCAGCAGTACCAGGATCATTTCATTTCAGTCTATCACGCTGGTATCAATATGAAATCCAAAGAATCAACTGCTTGAAACAAAAGTTATGCCAATACTACAGTCGATTGATTTTATCTCTATCACCGGCAAAAGACATGGAATCCTCATTCTTTAAAAACTCCTTTCTTAGCTAACAAACACTAATTTTTCATTTTCCTGCATTTTCAAATTTTGCTCATATCAGCATTTTCCATTTAGTAAAAAAACAAACTTAAGTGCATACACGTGACCTTTTCATACAGCTTTCCTTGAGACTTGCTTATTGGCCCATTATTTACTGCTGATATGGAAATCCCATTGATATGTTTAAACACTATCTCTTCCCCAGCACATGAAGATTTCATTTTAAGTTGGTTCTTGCATGAATATAAGTAGGTTTGCTTGGGTGCAAATTAGCTCACAGATTGTTATGATTGGAAAGGTATATAAAATGTCCTTTATTCTAATCTAGCCCATTGCTTGCTTATCTTCTACCACATTCCTGATAAATGGCCTCCCTGCATATACTATATGTCTCCAATGAAGGGTAAGGGGCTCATGACCTCTTAATGCTCCCTGTTCCATCTTTGGACAACTCTGTTCTCAGGTTTGTGGGATTTTTCCCTGTGTATTGGGCTTAATATAACCCCTTGTAGTTTCATCTATGGATCCCAGTTCTGCACTTCAGGGCTATGTCAAGTAAACAAGCCTCAGCCCCCTTCCCTGTGGCCAAAATCAGGCCTCTCCACTGTTTGTCCAAAGTGAAACAGCTATATTACATTTTCCTTATGAGTCAAGATTCTGAGTTCCAGGCCCCAAAGTTCACTCTTTGGCTTAATTTAATATAAGTTTTGCAAATAGCCTCTAATTTAGAGTGGACATCCTTCATCCTAATTACACTGCCTAGAAATCTCCCCTCACCTCATTGCCTGCTCTTGCCCATCCCTTTTCTTATGTCAAAAGAACACATTAATCACTATTTCCTCAGGGGGACCTTCTCTGACTTTCCTGACTCAGCCAAAACTGTCCAGAATATTCTCTCATGGAATCACATATCTCTTCTGATTAGCACTTACTACAGTTATAATGTAGCATTTATTTGTAAGATTGTGGTGGTTTGGAGCTATGTACCCCAGGAAAACTTGTTCTTAAACTTAATCTATTTCTGTGGGTGTGAACCCTTGTAAATCGGACCTTCCATAAGGTTATTTCAGATAAGGTGTGGCCAAGGATGGGTCTTAATCCTATTACTGTAAGTTTCATAGGGAAAGTCACAGACAGAGGGAGAAAGCCACAGAGAGAGCAGCCAGAAGCTGAAAGTCAACTGAACCCAGAAGAGAAGGGAGAGGCTAGGAGAGGCCGCCATGTGCATTGCATGTGACAGAGGAGTCCAGGACCAAAGATCACAGGCAATCATCCCCAGAACACCAGTCTCCAGGAAGAAAGCATCACCTTGATCAGGGCTTCATTTGAATTTCTACTAGACTCAAAACCATAAGCCAATAAATTCCCATTGTTTAAGCCAACCCGTTGCATGATATTAGCTTCAGCAACCAAGAAACTAAGACAATGATTCACAGATTACTCTGTCTTCCCAGTTAACTCTAATCTCTTTGAGGACAGGAGGTCATGGATCTTGTTTTGTTTTGTTTCTTTCACCACTATACTCAAAAGCCATCCAAATCTGTGCTTAAAAACAGTTTCAACAAATAAGCATATCAAAACTCAAACTGATCACATTTCCTCTCTATTTCTTCTTACGTCCTTCCCAATATCCCTATATTAGTTTCAATCTCTGACGCACAAATTAAACCATGCAATCACTATCTCCTCAGGTCATCCTTGTTCTCTTCCCCTCCACTCCCCTACCCCTTTCTCTGCCAAATCCCTGTCAACACTTCCCAGTTGCTCCTTTCTGATTTATCACTTTCCATAGTGTCTTCACATCCACTTATATCTCTTCCCAGTCTCTCCAATTTCTATCACTAATCTTCCATAAATGTCTTTTTCTTCAGGAAATTAGGCATTGGCACCTCAAGGGAAATGACTTTTGTTTGATTAGCAACTCTCCTTTTATTTTTAATCTGCACCAGCACTCAGTAAATTCTGTTAACTGAATGGCTGGCATGTTTGATTGAAAAAAAATCAAGCAACCAATTTATATTATCTACAAAGTACAAGTTATATGGTTCAATCCTTTAATATAGTAGCAAATCATCTTTTAAGAGTTCTCCTTCATGAGTCTCCCTTGTTCAACTGGTACCAACATGGATTAAATTTCTACAATTCAAGGTCTTCTGATATTTTTACACCCCTAATACCTCTCCTGTCATACCCCATTTGAGTTTTCAGTTCCGGGTGCATAAACCTCTTTGCCAGAAGAGATACTTAATCTGCCCAGTCCTATCTTCATCCAGATCATTCTCTTTGTCCAAGTAATGTGCTGTTCTTCTTCTCCACCATTCTGATTATTTAAAAAACAATTAGTTCATTTATCTCCTCAATGAAAACTTCCTGACAAATCTCCACCTTCTATATGCAGTTACCTCCCATTTATTAGATCAGAGATTTTTCACCTCAGCGCTATTGAATCCCATGAAGTTTCCTGCAAATTTTTGTATACATACAACAGTGCGTTTTGGGAGGGCAGCTCCAAGTTTATAAACAGATTTATGAATCTGTGACCCTAAAATTACATGGTAGCTCTTAGTACTATTTATCAAATATTTTCTGGTTCTTCCCCCCTTTAAGCCCATGATAGGATTACACTTCCCAGGCTCTTATGATTGGACTCATGTGACAGGTTGTAGGCAATGAGTTGACAGTGGAATGAAGTATCATTTCCTGGCCAAATCAGTTGCCAGGGTGATAAACTTCTGGAGCTTACTTTCCTTCTCCATAGCTGTGGGCAAGATTTGAGGTGCTGGTTGCTCACATAACTGGTCTGTGAATGACAATGATGTACAGGGTCACCTTCCAGAGACTCCCCAGAGACATGTAGTATGAGCAAGAAATAAAGTTATTTTAAGCAATTGGCTTGGGGGGATTGTTTGTTACCGTTCATAATCCAGAATATTGCAATACAAATATTGAAATCAACTGATTTAGAATATTGCTATAACATAAATGTCTACAGCCTTGCAATCAGAATTCCAGGAAAAGGATAATTGAACAGGTTGGCAATGAGAATCTCATTCTGCTTTCTCATGGGGTCTCCTATACTCAAAGGAGTCAAACAAATGCATCATGTTTCTCAAAGTATGGGAGGTTTATCCACAGCCTTATTAGAGTGATTTTAAGACAGATATAGCACATGGCATTAAATATTGGATTACAATCTGAAATTTATTTCTTTTATACAACTATCCAGATCATGAAAAAAGAAGAAAATTTCTTGGGAGCTAGTAGTTGTTTTCATCTTTCTAGCACTTGAAAATCAATCTTTTTAGCAAGGAAGAGCCTTGGACTCAGAGCTTTTTGTAGGCTACAGGACCTAACCAGAAATTTATTAGCATCTCTACTAATATTTTCTGAATGTATAGTTTGTGTTGCCCTCTGCTTATGCAGTGGAAAAATTTTCAGTTTAAGGTAGCAATATAAACATTCTTTCTGGGGTTTAACAAGAGTCTTAACATAGAAAAAAAAACAACAGTAACTAATGGTGCGGATAACACTTAGAGACAATAAAAATGATACTACAAATAACCTAACATTTTATATTAATGTATCAAATACATTAGTGTATCAAATAACATTGATACACTGAAGTTCAACCTTGGGTGGGGCTTAATCCCCATTTTGGGGTCCAGAATTATTGACTATGTATTTGATCTTCCTTCTCTCCTGCCTATCTCCAAGAGGGCTATGCTCCATGACTCCCCCCCCAAAAAGTCTTTAAATCGTCAATTTTTAAAGCTCACTTCAAACAAATTCAGGAGGCAGCAGGACATGGCAGAAACTAGAAAACTGGGCGCCTGTCTAACCTTGTGGCTTTATGCTAGACTCAACCTCACAGGGCCTGGGTTCCTTCACTTGCCAAATGAGGATAATATTTCCTAGGATGAAGACCCCAGAGAGTTGCTACAAGGATCCAATCATTTAATAGTTGTAGAGAAGGCTCTGGAAAGTTTGAGGTAACCTGCAGATGTACCAGCTCATTATTATTCACCTCCAAGTCTGAGAATTCACTGAAAGCCTGCTATACCTGAATTTCAAAAGTGTAACCAACCCCAAAAAAATCATTTCCTTTATATAGATGTGATTAGAATTGATTCCTGGGAACCTTTGCAAGGGAATTCATTTCCAACCTCCCCTCAATTAGAAATAAGAGAAGAATTTGCGTTAACTGCTGGAAGCAAGGTCTCTTGTCAAGCCAGCAGAGCCTTGACATCAGGTTTCAAAGGGATGAATTTAAAGTCAAAACACACCTGGCCACGGGGAGTAGAATGAGAGCCGTTGTCAGCAGGGGCTGAGAGGCTCAGAGAATCAGCAGCAGATACAAATGAAGGCAAACATCTCATTCGAGGCCGGCTACCGCCTCCTCAGCCCACGGCTGGGTCCACAATTTTAATCATCAGTCGCTGCACAACACCGCACGAAGGGGCACTGGGGAAGCAATTCGCATATTATGTATTCATAAAGTCGAAGCCATTCATTACAGTCATCTCCTGGCTCTGTCCTAATGAGACTCAGAAACAAGGCTTTAAATGTCAGGACGCTTTTGCAGCTTTTCCTGGTGGGCGAACTATGTCGGTGGCGCTGGTGATGCAGACAACACAGCAGCCTCGTTTCCCAGGACCTGAGGATCCGGTCTCACCCGCAACCCCCGAAAAGTCTGTGATCACTGCGGCTCCGGACATCTTAACTGCCGAGCCAATAAGCATGTTCTGAGCGAAGGACACTCTTCAGAGTCCCTTTTGAGTATTTATTTCCTGACCTCAACTCTGAAATCACTAAATTGCCTGTGTCGCTCTCACCAGCAGAAGTCGGATTTGGGTCTTTTTTCAATAGCAATCAAAGGCCAAAGAGATGAAATCCTGTTTTTCTCCTACAACAGTGAATTTCTCCCTTCTATACTATGCTTCATTACTCTTCATCTTAGCCAAAAGCCAAGATTCATCCATCTATTAAAAGAGAAGGCAGTTAATATGCTGGCTGTGACGCCAGGCTGCCTGGGTTTGGAACCTGCTGCTCTGCAACTAACTAGCTGGGGAGCCAAAAGCAAATTACTTGCTCTCTTTGTGCCTGTGCTTCCTTTTATAAACAATAGAAATCATAATTGTAGGACCCTCATAGGGTTAACTGTGAGTTGGAATAGGACAATAAGTATTCAATAAATTTAGTCACTATAATTATTGACAAACACTTTTGGATATTTTCTTTGGAAGAATTTATTGGATATTGTCTCTCACACATAGAGCCCAGTGGGGAAAATCCCTTTTTAGGAAAGCATCTGTAACCACTATAATACAAAGTGCTGGGTTAAAAAAGAGTATGACTAATTCTGCATGGTAGGGTCAGAGAAGAGTTTTACGAGGAAGGAAACTTTGAACTTGGACTTCTAAGATGGATGGAAGTTGCCCAGGAGGAAAATGGATTTGCTTCTTCTCACCTTCCCAGTCAATATGTGTCTTTGTAGCGCTAAAACCAGGAATGAGGCGGCAGGCCTCCAGGAACATTTCACGAAGTTAGAACGGGCTGAGACTAAGGATCCGTAGTTTAGGGAAGCAGGTTTTATTTGCTATGGCCATAGGGCTCAGCAAGTAGGCTCTGAAAGTCTGAGCCCGGAACAAAAGGCAACCCTAGCTTTTATAGACTCTTTGACATATTAAAGACAAGGTAAACAATTGGCTGATTTAAGTTGAGAATGGCCCAGAGCTGAAGCTTTGAGGGGCCCCCACCCCAGGAATGTTTTCCCTTGCCTACCAGCATCTTCACCAGTTCCTCAAGGCTAGGGGAGGGGGTTTCTATCCCAGGAAATGTGCCTTATCTCACTTGTCTGCAAGGAGAGAGGGTTTGGGGATTTTCCACAGAGAGCACAGCTAAACCAGAAAGGGGGGAAGGGCTGCCTGCTACCTCTTTCTGCAGAGTCTCCCCAAATGCCCAAGAAGCAGACTGCCCCCAGACCCTGCACTTAACTCATAAGAGATGCAGCTGCCATGGAGCCTTATATCTGAGTTCAGAGTCTCTCTCCCACCCTATGCTTCTCCAGAGGAAACTTCATATTTCAGGCATTGGTTAGACGTGTCTCCTAGACCCAAAGAAATTAATCCAGTAAAAGAATTTTAAGAGCAAGAAAGGGACCAAACTCTAGTCAGAGGCCAAAGTTTACCAGGGCATCCTGGTCTTTGGTTCTTGGAGTTAGAATCTCATAACTTTTATCAAGTAGCCGCAATAGGACAACGAGGCTACCCACTTTTCAGGAAATCTTGGGCAA
Organism: Tamandua tetradactyla; assembly: GCF_023851605.1. Classification (NCBI taxonomy): domain Eukaryota; kingdom Metazoa; phylum Chordata; class Mammalia; order Pilosa; family Myrmecophagidae; genus Tamandua; species Tamandua tetradactyla. The sequence goes on from NC_135329.1 coordinate 199,364,480, forward strand.
AAAAAGAAAAAGTAGGAAAATGCATGGTATGTTATAACAACTAATGTTTATTCAGTGCTTACTATAAGTTATTCAGTGATTACTTTATCTTGACAACCCACCTGTAAGTTAGGGAATAGTATATGTTGAACTATACAAAATTGCCATTTTAGGTCAAAAATAGAATCATATAACATATGACCTTTTGTGTCTGGAGTTTTCACTTAGCATATTTTGGAGTTTCATCCACATTGTAGCATGTGCTTCATTCCTTTTGCTGGCTGAACAACATTCCACTGTATGCATAGACCACATGTTGTTTAACCATTCATCTGTTGAGGGACACGTGGGCTGTTTGCACCTTTTTACCAAGAACATGCATGTTAAACATACTTGTTTGATTTTCAATTCTTTTGGGTCCTTCCTGTGTTATAAACACAGTACTCTGAGAATAAGAACAAGACTGTTGTGGGACTTGACAATTCAACAACTTCACAATTGGGCACACGAAGCTATTTGACTTACACTTAATTGCTCCAAATTATGTTTTGCATCTAATTGCATTAAAACCTCATGGATTTGTTGCTTGTGCATTTTTAGCAGGAAGAAAAAACTTGCCCTGGTTGCAGCTCTGTGTGCTCTTCCGCATACCAATCTCTCAATCATTAGCTGGGGCATGGGAGGGAGAGAGTGCTTCCTGGCAGAGCAGCCGCTTTTCAAGTCTTCCAACTTTCTGCAAATTTAACTCGAGTAAATCTTCATTCAGGTGCCCCTCCCTTCTCTCGGACCTCAGCTACAGGAGCTAGGAGAGGAAGACCAGAGTTGTGGCAGAGCAGAGCTCGCATCTGCCAGGTAAGGTAGGGGGAGATAAGTGACACTGCAAATCAGGAACATGGCAGCCTTGCTGTTGATCTAGAGGCTAGGGGGTATAGGAAGAAGACTCGCCCCTCCAGAGGAGTACTCTAAGATCCACATTAGGATTGAGAGCCCAACCAAGCAGGTTGGAGATGGGGTAGATTTGGGACTGCTCGAGCTTAAAACCCTTCAATGACTAGCCCTTACGCTCTGATAGACAGCCCAAGCCCACCAATCCCTGCAGGGTCTGCCCCTGTATTTCTTTTAAGCCCCACCCCTTCCTTCTCACTTGCACCTTAGCTTTCTTTTCCTGATTCACACAGGGCTCTCTATCCCAGGGTCTCTGCACATGCCATTTCCTCTGCATGGATTTGGCTCCTGACTCCTTCCTAGTTAAATTCCACTCAGTCTGCAGATGTCATTTTTGTTATTTCCTCAGAGAAGCCATCCCGAACACTGAAGTTAAAGCAGGTTCCTTTTTTATAGATCCTTAACAAACTGGATTCCTTAATCTCTACGACTTTCCTCAGTCATTCCTGTGACTGTTTTCTGTCTTCCACACTAGATTGCAACCTCCTGAAAGCATATTCCAGATCTTCTCTGCTAACGTTTCTATCCCCAGTACCTAGCGCTTGGAAGATGCTCTAAAACGGATCAAATTATTCCAGTCCCACAAGTGGGACTAACAGTAATATGCAGGAAAAAAGTGAGGTATAAACTTTCAGACCAGGACAACCCAGTGAGGCATGCGAAAGGGTTTGACACATCTCTTTAGGGCTCCCAAAGCTCCTCTGAAACAAGAAGGATGCTAAGGGTAAAACGGTAAGCCCAGCTTGAGACCCCACTGCTGCAGAGGTAAGCCCAAATCCAGTGCAGGCTGGCCTACTGGTGTACACATTAAAGGCATCCATGTCTTGATAAAAGGCTTGAGGGGGCTTGGAGAGAAATGGATAGTCAACCTGAGTAAAATACCCCCTACCCTGAGGAAGCCTCACAAGCCACTTACCTTGCACCCAAGGTAATCTGAAGAATGCAAAACAATAAATGAGAGTAAGTGCAAGAAATGGGGAATACCACCTTGCTGCAGAGAAGGTTACAAGTGGCAGTCAGGACCTTACTTTTAATATTTACCTGAAAGAAAGCATCTGTGTTCTCAGGACACCCTTAGGACATTGCCAGGTGTTTCTGGAGCTATGTCCATTGATGCCCAAGGCAATTATAAACACAGTGTGAATGATGGTTGACAGAGCTGTAACCGTAAAATAGCAGCACTGAGAGTCAACCTCCAGGGCTTAATCACAGGATGTGAGAGTGTCACTGTTCCTTCTCGCTTTCTCTTTAAAATGCGTCACAGAGGCTAAACATGCATCCTGTGCATTGTGCTCAAGGCCCCTGCTCTTCTCTCTTACACCAGCATGTCCAATTAGGAGCCCAGCATCTAGTCCCTCTGACCCCATCTGTGGGAGGCAATCTCCCAAGCTTCGGATTCTATTTCCAGCTTCGAAGATGATGAGCCCAGGAGGTGACACATCCAAACACCTCACCTGGTGTTTCCTAATTGGCAGCCTGAGATCACTGCATCAAATGTCACTCCCCCAAAATCCAATTAAGAAACTTGCCTCTACTGGAAGCAAGTTTTTAAAAATTCCCTTTTATTCCCATTCTCCATTCCTATCCCCAATTCCTACCTCCTCCTCAGAGGAAAGCAACCTAAGGTGTTTAATGTGTATTGTTTGTTTTGCTTGTTTGTATTCTTACAAGACAAGCTTTGTTGTTCCATGGGCATGTACTTTTTTACATCATATATTGTATCTTTATATAATACATTGTATCTTTGTCATATATCTTTATATGCTTTATAATCTATATAACTAAGCATTATATGCTCATATCATTCATTGTTTCCTTTTTATGTGAAAAATAACATATATACAAAAACAATAAATTTCAAAGCACAACTTATTATAGAACAGATTTCAGAGTTTGGTACGAGTTACAGCTCCATAATTTTAGGTTTTTCCTTCTGGCTGCTCCAGGACACTGGAGAATAAAAGAAATATCAATATAATTATCCAGCAGTCATACTCATTTGTTAAATCCTATCTTCTCTATTATATCTCCCCCTTCTCCTTTGGTCTCTCTCCCCAACTTTGGGGGTATATGGGCTGTACCCATTCTAACTTTTTCATGTTGGAAAGGGCTATCGATAATATGGGTTGGAGGGGTGGAACCGGTTGATGCTCTGGAGAGGCTGGCCCCTCTGGGTTTCAGGACTTATCTGGCCTAGGAACCCATCTGGGAGGTGTGAGTTTCTGGAAAGTAATCTTAGTATGTGAAACTTTTGTGGACTCTCAGAGCCTTAGGTGTTCTCTAGGATTGGCAGGAATGGTTTGATTGGAGTTTGGAAGCCATGATAAATAGCAATGTCTAGCTGAAGGTCGTATAGGAGGAGCCTCCAGAGAAGCCTCTCTACTCTATTTGAACTCTCTCAGCCACTGATAACTTTACTACAATTCTTTTCCCTCTTTTAGTCAGGAAGGCATTGTCAGTCCCATGGTGCCAAGGCCAGTCTCATCCCTGGGCATTATATCCCATGTTGTCAAGGAGATTTTCATCCCTGGATGTCATGTCTCATGTAGGGGGAAGGGTAATGATTTTACTTGCAGAATTGGGCTTAGAGAGAGAGAGGCCATATCTGGGCAACAGAAGAGTTCCTCTAGAAGTAACTCTTAGGCATAACTATAGGTAGGCTAAGCTTCTCTGCTACATAATTAAGCTTCACAAGAGAAAGCCTCAAGATTAAGGACTTGGCCTATTGATTTGAGAGTACTTAATGTTTGAGACAATGTCAGGGGTTTCCTCAGTGTAAAGTTTAATTGTTCCATATATTTTTTCCCATCACTCAAGGGACTTTCTACATGCATGTATTTTTAATTCTTATAAATTATACTGTAAATATCTCACATTTCTTGTATTTTTCACTCATCATTATGTCTGTAGGGTTTAACCAGGTTGCTAGGTGGGCAACTTATCTGCACAATTTGAATGCCCCACTCTTTACCTGTCCATGGACCCAGAGATGGCTACCTCGATTGTTTCCAACTTTCCATCACTGCAAGCAGGCTGCAGAAGATATCACTGAATGAATTCCCATACGTCTTTGCATATCCGTAGTTTTCCAAGTGCCAGATTGCTCTCCAGACGCCCTTGAGGGCTCCTTTGTTTTCACATTCCCATCCTTGCCAAACTTGTCGTTTTCCAGCTTCCTACTTTTTGCCAAGCTAATATGTATAAAGTAACATCCGTTATTTTAATTTGCACTTATCTGGTTACTACTGAGTGTGAGCAACCCTCCATATGTTTGATGGCCTTTTGGGTCTCCTCTTCTGGTTAAATTGTCTACTCATATCCTTTGCCTATATTTCTTTTAGAGTTGTTATCTTGTATACTCTGAATATTAATCCCTTGTCAATTTTAGGCATTGTAACTACTTTATCCCATTCTGTCATCTATTAACTTTATTGATAGTATCCATCGCTGAACAGAAATCTTTAACTTGGATGTCATTAAATTTATCGTTTTTTATCCTAACGTATTTATTCAGGGTTTTGTTTAAAAATGTTTTCTTTAGCCCTGGATTACAAAGATATTTTACATTTTTTACTACCAAATTTATAGCTATACCATTTTTATCTAGGTTTAATCCCTTTATGGTCTGCCTTTATTTGTGATATTAGTAGAAATCCATCTTATTTTTCTCCATTTGGTGAGCCACTTTCCCCAATTCCATCTACTAAAGCATCTGTCCTTTCTCCAATGATTGGTTACACATCATTGACTGAATGATTGAATACAACGTTCTGCATACTCATGGAACTATTCTCAATTTTCCATTGTATCCCACCGGTCTATATATCTTTTCTTTAACATATGTCATATTTTTATTACAATGGCTTAATAGGATATTTTTATTTCTAGAAAGACTAGAATATATTCTTAGTTTTTTAGATCTTCCTTCTCCCAAATAAATTTTTAAAAATGCTTATCAAGTTCCTTTGAAAATTCGATTGGAATTTTAATGTATTCCATTGAATTTTTAGATTAATTTTGTGAGAAATGTTTTCTTTCCAATATTAACTCATTCCAGCTAAATAAATGTCTCTTCATTTATTATGTCATTTTTAATGTCTTTCTCAGAACTTTCTAAAGTTCTTGGTTTCTTGCATAAGTTAATTCCTAAATACTTTATAGTTTTTGTTGCTTTTGTGAATGGTCTCTTTATTTCTATTACGTTATGTTTAATAGTAGTATAGAAAAGATGTATTACTGTTTATACTTTAATCTCACACTCTTAAACTTTACTAGATTTCTTTGTTAGTTCAAATAGTTTTTATGTTGAAACAGTGTGATTTATTTAGGGGGGGTGATTATATCTTTTTCTAAATCCTTATGCTACTTTCACCTAGGCCAGAACCTCCAGTAATCTGACTGCAGAAGTACTGATATGGAGATCTTTGTCCTTTTCTTGATCTAAACATAACACATCTATAGCTTCTCTATTAATTACAATATTTGCAGTAGGTTTTTGGTATATAACTTCTATCAAATAAAGGAACTTCCTTTCTACTCCTAGTTTATAAAGAGTTTTTATTACACATAAGCTTTCAACCTTATGGAATGCTTTTTTTTGCACTGATGGTAATAATCATAAGATTTTTGTCTTTTTAGTCTACTTAATATAAGTTATTATGTTATTAGATACTTTTTATATTGAATCATCCTTACAATCTTGAGGAAATCCCTACTTGATCATGATGTTTTTAAAATATGATATTAAATTTGATTAGTAATTTATTCAGAAATGACTCTGTATTTGTCTTGTTTTTCTTATCTTGGTTTTGGAATCAAAATTAAACTATCCTATTAAAATAGGCTAGGTGGATTTTGTCTTATTATCTCCTGAAAGAACTTTAATAAGATAGGAATAAATGTTCCTTATAAGTTTGATAGCACTACTATGAAGTCATCTGTGCCTGGACTGGGGACAGGGAATGGGGGAGCTGATTTATTTAATATTTACTGGTTTATTAACTTCACTACTTCTCTTAACATTAATTTTGACATTGGTTTTTTTCCTGGGAATTCATTGACTCCATCCAGTTCATCAAATGAATTAGATATAGATGTCATAACATCTTACTATTTTAAATCTTTGTGGTATCCATAATTGTTTCTCTTCATTTGTTCTGCATTTTATTTTTTTCCATTTTTTCTTTTTTTTTTCTTAATCTCTCTTTGCCAGAGGTCTCTTTTGCATTAATACTTTCAGAGAACCAATTTTCAGATTGTTAATCTTCTCTGTAGTTCTTTATCCTCATTTCATGGATAGGTGATTTATTTTCATTATTTCCTTTCCTATATTTTATTTGCTCTGCTGCTCTTTTCCAATGCCATATGTTTAATTCATTTATTTTTAAATCTTTCGTGTTTCTTAATAAATATATTCAAAGCTATACATTTCATTCTAATGACTTTTTTAGATGTGTGTGACAAATTTTGACATTATTGCTTTCACTATCATTTAAGTTTAGATATTAATTCATTTCCTTTCAATCTCAGGTTTATTTTGTACTAAAATACACAGACTCCTCGCAGTTTCTAATTTTACTGCATTCTATTTGGAGTACATGATTAGTAGCTATTGATCCTTTAGAGCTGTCTCGAAGATGCCATAGTAACTTCTACAAGCATGCTCCAACCCTACATAGTATCTGAGGGTAGATCCAACTTTAGACCAAGAAGCTGCTTTCAATCATGGATCTGTTGAAGGTTGAGCTCAATATGGGACTAAAATTGAGGGTGACTTGGAGAGTGGGTTTAAGGCCATCTCCTTGAAACCAAAGAACTTTCTCTGGTTCTTTGGAAAAGTGCCAGATTTTAGCCCACAACTCAGCTGGGATATTTGGAAATTTAGAATGCCATCTGGAATTCAAAGAACAAGTGAACAATAGCTTAACAGGAAGTAGAAAGGAGAAAGGCTGCATACACTTGGACTGGACCTTAAGAATGAGGGAAGAAAGGAGAACTGGAGAAGGAAAATGATAAAGACTAAAACATCAAGGCAATAATAAGCATTTGGTATAAGGGAGATGCCTGGCTGGAGTAGAAAATATTTGAGATGTAGAAAATAAGGTGGGGTGGTTTGGCTGAGATGAGAAAATAAAAACCTTTGAAAGTCAACGAAGCAACTCAAGTCTTGAAATGGTAAGATGTAAAGGGTCTTTGAAGGTGTATGAACTGGAGATCAAATAATTGAAATGTGAACATGATAAAATTTTAAAATTACAAAGTTACTGCTGGCTATGAGAAATCTATATATACACATATATATATATCTGGGTTTTGAGGGAACTATGTTCTTCTGCTGTGCTTTCTGAGAACTCCATTGCGGCACATATAACCTTCTACCTGCTCTTTAAGAGCCAAGAACTAGTAGCATTTACCTTTAGAGTCCCAAACTTTATCAGTGATACATGATAAATGTTTTTTTTTTTTTTTTTTTTTGCATGGGCAGGCACAGGGAATCAAACCCAGGTCTCTGGCATGGCAGGTGAGAACTCTGCCACTGAGCCACAATGGTCCACCCATGATAAATGTTTTTTGAACAAACTTTTATTAATGGACTCCTCTCTCAACTACCCTAAAATTCTTCCTCATCTCTGAGGATTTGAAGATAAGGAAATGTAGAGGCAGCATATGAAATATAACCACAGATTCTTGGTGTTTCTCAGGTGCTCAGGTACCCTCCTCTTCAGCAGATTGAGACCTCAGTTCCACTCTTTCCTAACCTAATTTTCCTGCATCTAGCTGAATAATACTTTCTCTGCTACATTTGATTATTTATGCATCCATACCCACCATTCCTGTCAGTCTTCCAATAAGTAATTGAAAATTGGATGTTCCATATTTTTTTTTATTTTCTTTAACTATTTAAACTAATTAACTTGACTCTTCAAAAGCAATAGTAGACCTTCCAGGACTCCTGTTTAATGCCTCCTTATGCATTCTAAAATTGAGAAGTTACACTAAGGGGCCCCCACCCCCACCCCCACTTTTTGGCCCACTTCAACTGCCATTTCTCCAATTCTTCTTTGGCTCTCAGAAGCTCCACCTCCAATGGACAATATTACTTAATTAAGGATACTTGTCTACAGGCTTTAAGTAAACTTTTCTAGTTGCAACAGTTTCACATCATTTGTGTTCATGTTGATAAGTTATTTAAACACCATGAATAATTCAAAATCAGATTTTAAATTGTTAATTAGAATGATAGGGACATTTCAGCACTCTTTAACAATTTGATTTGCAGTGGGTTTACAAAAGGCCTTGAAACCATTTCCTACAACAATTTGAGCCCCTGCTGTCAAAGAAAACCAAAAAATATCCCAAATAGAAACTTCGCTCCCCTTCAAAGACAGCCTTTCCCTTCCTGATAAATAGGGCCCATCCTCATGGTGATGACATTGGACATAATAATGCAGAGAGACTAGAATCACTCCATGGATGCATTTCAAAACTACAAATACCTTTGCATTCTCCCTTATTTTGAGTTGCAATCTCTCAATTAAGGACATGCCATTAAAGACAATGGAAAAGCTACTTCTGTCTAACAACTCCCAAGTAGGCACAATTTAGTAAGTGTCCCATTTTAGAAAAATTAAGATTTGTTCTTGATGCAAGATATCCCTTGCTTCACCTGTGGCCTCTTGGCAGGTGTTCTGGTTTAATAGCTGCCAGAATATGTTATACCAGAAGTGAAACAGCTTTTAAAGGGGGGAATTTATTAAGTTGCAAATTTACAATTCTAAGGCCATGAAAATGTCCCAATTAAAGCAAGTCTATAGAAATATCCAATCTAAGACAACAACAAGAGATTACCTTTACACAAGGAAGGTCAATGAAATTGAGGGTTTCTCTCTCAATTGGAAAGGCCCACGGCACACATGGCATTGTCTGATGGCTTTCTCTCCTGGCTTCTTGTTTCATGAAGCTCCACCAGGAATATATTCCTTCTTCATCTCCAAAGGTCTCTGGCTCCATGGGCTCTGATAGTTCTCATGGTTCTGCCATGGCTCTCCAAAATGCTTCCTCTTTTAAAGGATTCCAGTAAACTCATCAAGACCCACCTGGAATGGGTGGAGTCACATCTCTTTCTAATTAATACCCGCAATTGGGTGAGTCATATCTCCATGGAGATAATCTAATCAAGTCTCCAACCTAAAGTCCTAATGGGGATTAAAAGACAGGCTGCCTCCACATGATGGGATCAGGATTAAACCATGGCTTTTCTAGGGTGTATAATCCTTTCAAACCAGCACAGCAGGTGACTTACCTCTGTATCTATAACTCCAGCTTCCAGGTCTCTAAACCCTAGCCTGCCTGCCCATGTGGTCACCTGAAATGTCCACATCAGTGGAGCCTTGTTGTAAATCCTGGGTTAGCACAGTGGCATGACCTGAATGGGCTTCTTAACTTCTCCATAATTCAAATCTCCTCATCTATAAAATGGTCATGATAATACTAGCACCTACTACTTCAGAGGGTTGTTGAATGAATTAGCATTTCTAAAGCATTTAGACCAATTTCTAACATGTAGTGGGCATTCTAAATGGGTTTGTTATAGAAAATTCTGGTCTATTCCTGGATGGCCCCCAAAACCAATCCTCTACCCATTTTTCTTTGCCTGACTTATGCCCTACTTCCCACATGAACCCCTTCTTTATAACATCAGAACACAATGCTCTCTCCCTTTCTCAGCTGCAAATAAACCTGGAGCTTATGGAGTTCAGTTCCCTAACTGGTGTGTGTAATATATATGCTACATTAATTTTTCCCCCAGTCATGCATCATTTCTCCTGGTGTAGGTATCCTGGGGTGATGATGGACTTTGTCTCTCTTTTATTAATCATCAAGGATCAGGACATTCAAACACCCCCACCAGAACTATGCAAGGAGTAGGTGTGGATAAGGAGTGATTAATCAGTGTGGGTAGTAAAGTGAGAGTAAGAGAAGCAAAATAAAAAGATTATGAGAGAAGAATATGAGAAGTTTTGAGCCGGAAAGAATAGGTCATGTTCCCTTGCCTTCAGAACTCTGGACTTCCTGCCCACATCATTCCTCATAATTTTAATTATTTGTTTAACATCAGTATCCTCTGCTAAAATGTAACCTCCATTAACAAAGATCGTGTCTAAAACTACAAGAGAAACAATATGATATGGAATGTACTTCCTTTGATTCTAATAACCTGGGCAGTTATGATGCTTACATGCTGGAACAAAATGTGCTGGTGACAGGAACGAATGTATTATTAATCACCAAAAGTCATTGCAGTTAGATTTGTGCAAAGAAAAGAGAGCTATTTATACAGGATTAATAAATTACCCTCTGCCGATAGTTCAACTCCAAAACTTTTAATAACCCAGACATGGGAAGACGGCATAAAGGAACAGGCTATTCCACCTTAACTTCATGGATTGGTTTCTTTCCTGACACATAGGAGAAATGTATATAAGTCAAGAATGAGGGAGAAGAAACTAAAAATCATCATAATTTATCATGTCACCAAGCACTATTTCTCTCTGCAATTTATCCTGACAGACATCTCTTGGCTTGGCTGGACCAGAACAAAGTATCTTAAGGGTGACTGACATTTGATTTGTTACCATTAATTTGTGGGACTAGAGAAATAAAAAATTTAACAACCAGAAATTACTCTGGTGACATTTTATCTGTTTTAAGCATTCTAGCAGATTGGCAGTGAATAGAATGCCCTATTTCCTTACGTTCAATCTGAAACAGCTCATTTGCCCTGTAAAGAAAGCAGACAATTGGTGAAAAGGTTATTTTTCAAAAGTCAAAAAGCAACTGATCCACATAATTGCCTACCAGACAGTGCACCTAAATGACCCAGATTTTCATTCTGTGCTCAAAAGAGAATTTCTAGAATGGCTACAAAGGTACATGAAAGGCACGACGCTATAGAAATTGAAGGATACAGATCATTCAGGAAGGATTCACGAATTTTACAAATACTCTTTCTTGTAATACTTAACGATGAGGGAACACATTTTGGCAAAGGCTTTTATTGGTCTCTAAAGAGTACTTATTAGTGTTCCTATTACACAGTACAATTATGAAAAATTGAAAACATAATTCTCATATAAGTACAAAATGAACCCAGGTCAAAAATTCCATCAATGCATTAATTAATGAGAAAACCCCTTAGATATCATGACTAGTTCAAAAGATAATTTGAGAAACAAATACTTAGTCATTCCATCAAAAGAAAGCTGAAATAATTTTGCAAATGGATACAAAATTGGTAAATGTCCTATTAAATGTAACCTTTGAGATTACCTTTCCTTTGGATAGGAAATTTTTGTTTTTCCATTAAACATCATTTGCCTTGCTATCAATTTTCCAAACACTCATTTCTACATTTAAGAGTTGTAAAATTGCCTAATCAATAGTAAATAGGAAGTCAAACAAAGCTATAACCCCTTAGAAAAACAAATAATCACTGGAAAGGTGTGATGGTTAGGTTCCTGTGTTGACTTGGCCAGGTGATGGTACTCAGTTGTCTGGTCAAGCAAATACTGGCCTGTCTGTTGCTGTGAGAACATTTTGTGGACTTAAATCATCAGCACATTTGCATCTATGGCTGAGTACATCTACAGTCATCTAAGGGGAGTAGATTCTGCAATGAGTGATGTTTAATCTAGTCAGTTGAAGGTTTAAAGGAGAAGCCAGAAGAGAGAATCTCTCTCTCCACTTCAGCCAGCCAGCCTCCCCTGGGGAATTTGTCAAAGACCTTCATCAGAGTTTCTAGCACACAGTCTGCCCTACAAAACTTAAGACTCATACATCCCCACAGCTGCATGAGACACTTTTGTAAAATCTCATATTTACGGATACCTCCTGTTGGTTCTGCTTCCCTAGAGAACCCTGACTAGTACAGAGTCAGTGCTAGAAATATGCAGCATTGCATGGAAAGAATATCCAGTATCTCTTTTGCCTGTTTCCAAGTTCTGAATAATTTTATTGACATCATAAACACTTCAGCCTGATAAGTGGGCATTATTATCTGTTCTACCTCAAAAGTAAGGAAATTAAGCCACTGGAAACTGTTCTGAGGAAAGGCATTGGAGGAAGATGCTTTGAGCAAACATAGGAAAACTAAGTACAAGATCAGAGGTTCAAGGCCAGAGATAGTGGGCGAGTAAGTAAGGAAGAGGAAATACAACTTTTGATTTCCTGGCCTGCTGAGCTGTTCTGGAGTTTCCAAACCTTTTGTCTGAATGGCTCTGTAGTAATAACAAGCATGAGAACCATCACCTTTTGTGTGCCTACTATGTGTCAGCCACATCACTTATACTAATTGGAATACACACAGTCATCCAGGGATAGGTTATTACTCCTCCAATTTGATAGGAAAGTGATTTGGTTACTTGCTCAAGGCCATTACTAGTAAATGGCAAAGCTGGGATTGAGTCCAGTTGTGTCTGACTCCACCACACTCAATTTGTTCTGCAATTCTGGCTCCAACTCCATGTTTCATCTGCTAATGGTAAATTCATGGGAAGCATCAATTTTCCACTTATCCATTTACTGAGTCCCTTTTATGTGAACAGATAACCACATGCCCACCAGGTCCCCAGTACCATTAATTGAGGTGTGAAAGACCAGGAGAGGAGAAGGACCTCTGTATGTGAAATCAATAATTTTACTTTGGAAATGTTAAATTTGAGATGCCCATAAGACGTTCAAATGGAGATCTCAAGTGTGCAGTAAAGCAGAAGGGAACTGGAGATATAAATTTGTGAGTCATCAGCATAAAAAAGTTAATGTGATAAGGAAATTCATGCCTCCAAAATAATACTCCTCTGCAAGAATCATCATCAGAATACCAACCAAGCTCAGGGTTATGGACATGCAAGCTATTAGAATACTGAATTGTATGCATCCTGGTTGGTTAAAAGCAGCTGCCTCAAGCCTTCCAAGGCCCTCTGCCTTCCCTTCCTCTCCCAGGATCTCTGCCTGCCATCCAGTTACTAAAGGTTTAATATCTGGCACAGCAGGGCCCTCCAGCCAGTGTCAATTAAGATTGATCTTGACTCATACCCTACCACTCATACCCTACCAAATAACACCCCAGATTAACCAGCTAATATTTCTTGAGCATTTAACATATGCCAGCACTATGCTTTATTTGTCTTTTTCAATCTTCACAATGTATTTATGCTTTATTTAATTGTCTTCTTCAATTTTCACAACTCTTTGAAGTAAGCATAAAAATTACGTCTACTGTGCAGTTGAGGAAACAGAGGCTTGGAAAGGTCAGTAACTGGTCCTAGGTCACATAGTTGGTGAGTGATGGAGCTAGGACCTGAGCCCAAACACTGACTTTGGATCCTCTGCACCATCCTGCTTCCCCAGCCCATGGATCCCATGTTCTGCTCAAGATGGGATGGTATGTCAGCCTTAATCAGGGCACAAAAACACGTTCAGCCTCTAACCCTCATTTCCTGCCCTACCAGGGTAATGAGTTAACAAAGTTACATCCTAACTCTGATTCCCCTGAGACCTGCTGCTTGTTTTCTATACTGAGTGGTCATTTACTTCCTTCAAATGCCCTCCTACAAAGTCTGACAAGAGTTGGAAATTGCTTTATCATTTCTTCATGACAGACTGACTATTATTTGTGCTGTCCATATGCATTCACTAGAAAATCACTCTGTCACACTTTAAAGCACTCAGCTGATATGAATATCTTAGCATTCCCATTCGTACTTCAAGCATAATGTTCATAGACACAAACAGCATGGTCTCGGGCGGGCCATGGAGGCTCAGCAGGCAGAGTTCTTGCCTGCCATGCCAGCGACCCAGTTTCGATTTCCGGTGCCTGCCAAAAAAAAAGCATGGTCTTGTGGATGATTTTCCTTTGTTTCAGAGTCTTAATTTCTAATTTAATGAAGAAGGAGGAGGAGAAGAAAACATAAGACTTTTAAGTAGAAAGGCTTGTTAGAAGATGCAACTTTATCTACCCTCCCACCCCAACATTGGAGAAAAGAAAAATAGAGGCTAGAGCAGTTAAGGAACTTGGACCTTGAATTTAGCCTTTGGCTTTGGAACTACAGTCCTTTTCAAGACAAACAAAAGGTCTATCCAGAACTAAGAGATTTAGCCTTGGTTTAAACCTTGAAATAGCATCGTGGGTAGCAGTTTAAGCATAGATGTTAAGAATCTGGTCACTGGAACACAACTGCCTGATTTTGAATCTCAGCTCTACCATTTTTAGACTCTACAATCTTGGAAGATATTCTTAATTTCTTAATGCCTCAGTTTCTTTATCTGTTAATTGGGGGTAAGAATAGTTTTAACTTCATATGATCAATAAAAGGATTAAGTAAGGTATTAGAAATAAAGCACTAGAGTATAGTAAATGTTCAATAATTTCATTGATTTTCACCATCATCTTGATGGTAAAGAAATTCAGACAGCTTTTATCATCTGGTGCTAGGCTGAAAATAACAGAATCCTTATGAGAAAGAGATGATCAGCCTCTCTATATATTTCTTTGTGCAACACAGCATTCCTCCTCCCCACTCATCTCTCTTCGCTCCCTCAATCTGCCCTCTAGCATAAGTAACATGTGTTTACCCATGCACATACTCACAATCATGGAAAAACACTTCCATAATCCAAAGAAAGATAGAAACATGAACCATGATGACTTCTGCTCCAGGCCCAGATGTAATAGAGATAAAATTTGGAAACAACAAAAAAATGAAGAAAATATATGAAACCATGGTTTGCAAAACATTATCTGTTAGGAATAAAGCACAGCCAACCCTAAGAGATAAAAACTATACATATGGGCCCTATGATTGATCCAGCTTACTGCCTATGGCATAGATAATGGACACTCAGGCAGAAGTCTGGCAGATTTCCTGAGTTGAAGAGCTGAAGGTGAGAGTAAGGAGAAACCAAGGTCCAGTACAAAGTAGAGGAAAGGAAAGAACTACATACAGAGAAAATTTTGGAGAACTGCAAAGAGTGCCCCTTGGGTATTCATCAGAGCACTGACTAGCACATGCACATTATGGAAGTATCCAAGACCCAGTGAAAGAACCATCCCAAAAGATAAAAGTTGGCAATGACCTTCAATCACACAAGACTGGGACTAGTGCTTGTTACCACCAGTCAGACTGAAAATCCTTACAATTTATGGGGCATTCAGTAGAGTATGTGAAAGATCTCACCTCAGTAGTGGAAAATAGCTAACTTTAGACTGAGCACTGTTCTATCCCACCTGATAACTTAACATCAAGACTCAAAAGAATCGGACCATTTCCGAGAAACTTAACTGTATCCCAGAACAAAGTTCAAGCATATTTATAAAAATACAAACACAAAATAGTAAGACCAGAACAACAACAACAAACTAAAACCCAGCACATAACAAGATAAAATCCACAGCATATAGCGCATAATAAAAGAATTGCCAGGCATGTAAGAAACAGGAAAATATGACCCATGACTAGAAAGAAAATCAACCAATCAAAACGCACCCAGAACTAACACAGGTGTTAGAATTAGTAGACAATTAAATTAAAAGTTATTAATACAACTGTATTAAATCAATTAAAACTGCATTCCATGCATTCAAAACATTAAGTAGAGACATGGATGATATTAAAAAAATAGACTCAATTATAATTTCTAGAAATGAAAGCTGCAATGTGTGAGATGAAAGATACATCAGAATGGATTGATGACAAGCTAAACATTGCAGAAGAAAAAAATTAGTGAATTTGAAAACACAGTAATATAAACTATCCAATATGAAACAGAGAGGAAGGAGAATTATTTAAAAGGAACAAAGCCTCTGTAAGCTGTTGGAAAGCTCCAAGTATCGTAATATAGGTAATTGGAGGTCCCAAGAAGGCAAAGGCAAAGGGACAGAAAAATACTTGAAATTATTTTCCAAATTTGATTAAACTATAAACCCAGAGATCCAAACAGCCCAATGAATCAAGAAATATAAAGCACAGAAAATAAAAAGAATAGTGTATGAAGGTACATCATAATCAAAGTACTAAAAAACAGTAATAAAGAAAATCTTAAAAGCTGCCAAGAATAAAGATGCATTACATACAAAGAAACAATGATAAGGATGACAGCAGATTTCTCTCTGGAAACATTTCAAGTCAAAAGACAGTAGGGCAACTTCTTTAAAGAAAAAACAATTGCCAGCTTAGAACTCTATACCCAGCAAAAATATCTTTCAAAAGAAAAAGTGGTAAATAATTGGAAAATTATATAATATTCTTAAGTCAAGCATTTGCTGGATCATTTTTCTACAAAAGTTGTTTGTATAATATAAAACGCTCTCTAAAGAGTTTACTTTTTTCAATTTTCATACCCTAGAAATCACATTTATAAATTGGGGGGCCATTCATAATTGTCAGGTATTTTTTAAAATTATCTCAATACATCACTTTCATAAAAATTTTTGAAAGAAAGTTAGACACATGTGGCCCCAGATGTATGTATAAACCTAGAATAATCCTAGACTATGTATGTTTAACTTTTTATGAAATGTACAGGTGTCCATTTTTTATGTTATGCATGGTCCTTTTAGATCACATGAAGTTTGATTTGCAAACATTTCTATAGCTGAACTTGTATATGTGGTTGCCTCCTTAATAAACAGCTTGACCCTGACGTTTATTATTAAATTTATATTCTTTTTTCAAGTATTTTATTAATTTCTGGAGATGGTAAGATTCTTATTTCCCCAGTTGCCTACAACTGGGGGAATTTAAAATTTAATAAATTTCTCAGTTGGTTTCTTAAAAAAATGCAAAATAAAGACTTCAGAAATAAAAAAGCTGAAATCATTTTTCTTCAGCAAATCCTCACTACCAGAAATGTTAAAGGAAGCCCTCAGGCAGAAGGAAAATTATAATGGATGGAAATATGATCTACACAAAAAAATAGGGATACTTGTAAAAGGTAATAATATGGGCGGGCCGCGGTGGCTCAGCGGGCAAAGTGCTTGCCTGCTATGCCGGAGGACCTCGGTTCGATTCCCGGCCCCAGCCCATGTAACAAAAACGGAGAAACAAAATACAATAAAACAAGAAAATGTTTAAAAGATGTTTCCCTTTCTTCCTCCCTTCCTTCTATCCTTCCTTCCTTCTCTCTGTCTTTCCTTTAAAAAAAAAAAAAAAAAGGTAATAATATGCATAAATAGATAAAACATATTTTATCATTACATAAATATATTTTATCTTTAAAAGATAATTGAGGGCAGGCAAATGTGGCACAGTGGCAGAGTTCTCACCTGCCATGCCAGAGACCCGGGTTCAATTACTGGCACATGCCTATGCAAAAAAATAAATAAAAAATAATTGACTGTTTAAACAAATATATTAACAATGTGGAATGGAGTTTATTGAATATGCATAAAAGTAAAATGTATTATAAATAGCACAGGCATCAGGAGGGGAGAAACAGAATAATGCTATTTTAAGATTCTTATACAATAGGTGAACTGCTATAACTTGAAAGTTGACTGTAGTAGGTTAAATACATATACTGTATATACTAAGGAAACCTGAACCATGAGTTTAGACTCAGAATTGTGGAGAAAGACAAGGATTTCATTAAGCGAGATAATTAGCACAGAGTTCTTGGGTTTCCATCAGTAGTGACATTTCCTTTGATTGAATATGGCAGATAGCATGCTCTCGTGGTCACCTTTCTGATGAGATATTATTTTCCTTTATTATAAAGCAACAGACTTGCCCTTTCTTGCTGTATGATTTGTTCTCTGCTGCACTCACAAGGATGTTTGTGCAATTGGCTAGCATTCCCCAAAAAAGTACCACTGTAAATGTCGAGTCTTAATACTATTTCATTTAACAAACATATTAAACACCTACTATATGAAAAGCATTGTCCCAGGTACCAAGCAGGACAAAAACACAGTCCTTGCTTTTGTTCAGTTAAGGAGATGCCTTCCTTGGATTTAAGAACTAAAATACAACACAAGGCAGCATAAAACCCGTGCTATAATATAGAGAGAAATAAATGCTGTTGCACAGGGTCACAAACACATATGCCTTGAGGGTCTAGATAGAAAACTTAAATTAGTGAAGTGGAAGGACTTGGTGAAATACAATTATGAGTTGTAGGGGCTGTGGCAAGCTGGAGGGCACTTATCTTTCCAAAAGGATATTTTGCAACTCAATTGTTGCTGTAATACATCAAGCTTCTCAGCACAGCCCACAGGACTCACAAAATGTCACCCCACCTTTGTCTCCATCTACCTCCCATTATTCTCTCTCATTTCACCTTTCCAATTACACTGCTTTTCTTTCTCTGGTTGTACTATCAAAGGGCTTCTGTCCCCTCTTCTTCCTGTCCGTGATATCTAAATGGCTCTCCCTCACTTCCTTCATATCTCTCCCTAATAAAGTCTTTCCCTAATTCCCTATATAATATAGAACCATTCACTCTCACCCAGGAGTGTTGGTGGTAAATGACTAATGATCAGCTCTCAGAGGAAAGAAAGCCCTATTTGTAAGATTTGCCCATTTCTGTGCCAAAAATATCCCACTAAGACCAGCATAGCATCACTGGATATTAACTTGGAAAGAGTTCCAATTAACTCTTGAGAGCTATGCCAACCAGTTTCAGCACTCCCCATTCCCTTCAC
This sequence comes from Tamandua tetradactyla, assembly GCF_023851605.1. Lineage (NCBI taxonomy): Eukaryota > Metazoa > Chordata > Mammalia > Pilosa > Myrmecophagidae > Tamandua > Tamandua tetradactyla. The sequence goes on from NC_135329.1 coordinate 199,383,102, forward strand.
ACTGCTTTATTTTTGCCATAGCCCTTACCTGAAATATTACATATTTATTATTTTTTTATGGCCTGTCTCCCCACTCCATCACCACCAGAATGCAAGCACTGGGAGGACAGGAATTTCCTTTTGTACAGTATTGTGTCTTAGAACTGTGCCTAACATAGAGTAGGCCCTTAACATGTATTTGTGGAATAAGTAAGTTGTGGGGGCAATCATGATATTTTGAGGTGGGAACTTGAGATTACTAAGAAAGGAGATGATGAATAAAAGTCATACATTATCATGTAACAGGTTAAAAGCCATGGATTTTCAAGGAGGAGTGGACACACCCAGGTTGTACATGAGATCATCAGAGAAAGAAGAAAATATTAGAACTTCCATATACATGTTTTTATTTAGAAAATAAAAATACTGTAAACCCTACTAATATTTAATATGAGAATCAGCTGTGTAACCCTACTTTAGTCAGACTGAAGGTTAGTTGCTGCTTGCAAATAGGTATTTTCAAAAAATATATATTTTTGAAATAAATTGTGGCAGGTCAACTGTCAAAAATATGTATATATATTTTATCTACTCCTTCAAATTAAAGGTGACAGTTTGTCAATGAATGAGAAATTAGCTTCTTTTTCTTTTTTTTAATTTTATCAATAAAACCAATCAACATGCAATATGAACATTCTTTTTTTATCACATAGTTGTATATTCATCATGATCATTTCTTAGAACATTTTCATCAATTCAGAAAAAGAAATAAAAAGAAAACAGAAAAAAAATTCATATATACCATACCCCTTACCCCTCCCTTTCATTGATTACTAGCATTTCTATTTTAACATTTGTTCCCCCTATTATTTATTTATTTTTAATGCATAGGTTTCATTCATCTGTCCACAATGCAGACAAAAGAAGCATCAGACACAAGGATTTCACAATCACACAGTCACAATTATATATAGCTTTCATTATATAATGTAGCTTTCACAATTATATACAATGTATAATTATATACAATGTATAATAATTGTGAAAGCTACATTATTATACAATCATCTTAAAGAAGCATGGCTACTAGAAATTAGCTTCTTGAACACAAACCAAACAAATGAAAAAGTTTGCATCATGGGGACCACAGGGAGAAGATTTTGAAAATAGATGTTTGTAAACGTTTACCAAAATTGTCCTTCCTTTTGCATTGAGTGAAAAAAAAGAGAGAGAAAGAAAATGTTTCCTCTCTCAAACATCTCAGCCATATATTCTCTCTCAATTCCACAGCTCAGTATGGAGGAGGCTGTTTAGTACCTTTTAGTCCTACATCCACTCTTACCTGCAGATTGGTGGTTAGATGAAGCATATTAAGTTCACTGTATGTGGTATGTCAGCCTCCTACATCAGAATCTCTTAGGGATACTTGTAAATATTAGCTGTTATTAATATTATGTAGTTGCAATTACCTGCTCAGTGGGTCTTTCCATGAGATTATAAACTTTAAGAAGTTAAGGGCTATTCTCTATCTTGTTCACTGCATTCCCAACCCCTAAACTAATGGTCAGAGTAGAATTTATGGAGTGAATGAAAACTGAGAATGGTGAGCAGACAGACAAGAGGGCATTCTTGATATATTCTATAGACAGCAGTTTTATACATTCCTGATGGTGTTTTGAGTGATTGGGCAGGTGATATTCATGTAAAGACTCTGAAGTAGGATTGACAAATTAAGGACATTGCATTTAATCATGCCTAAGATAGGAACCTGACATGATGTTTCTTATTAATCAGGATTCAATGCAAAAGGCAGAAATCATTTGAAGTATCTCAGTCAGAAGGAATTTAATACAGAGAATTAAATGCTTACAAAATGAGTTTGAGAGCTGGTGGAACTTGGTTCCAAGTTTGCACCACTGTATAAGTGACCCAGAGGTCAGGAAGCTGCTACAGCTATCCATGTTATTGCTAATTTCAAAGCCACAAAGCCAGTGACTAGGCATTGGAATGTGGAATCCAGCCACTGCTAACATTCATTTTTGATAGAGTTAATTGTCCATCTACAATGTGTTGAAACATGATTCTGCCCTTCATATCTCATGAAAGGTCATCACTTGACTGAATATTGTTCTCTCTATAACCCTTGCTGCAAGGGAGTCAAGACAATGACATTTAAAAATTTTTTCAACTTCTAAAATTAAGAAAGTGAAACAGAGATTGAGAGAGACAATCTGAATAACCAACATAGGTAAAAATAGGCGTTTTGGCTAGGAGAATAATTGACACGATATCTGAAAGTATTTATTAGTAATAAAAAACTTATTGCCTATTTCTATTTTGTTTAACTGGTTCTCAGTTTAAAATCTTGTCATTCCTTAAATATAAACAAGGTTTTAAAAAGTCTCATATAGCGGTGCAAGGGTAGTTTATTCAGGTGTGGTAGAATTCGCACCTGCCATGCAGGAGACCAGGTTTGACTCCCAGCCCGTGCACTTCCCAAATAAGCAGACAAACAAATGAAAAACCAAAACAAGCAAAAATTCTGCAAATGGTGCTGCAGTAAGGGGTTACTCACATGGAAAAAGAATAAAATGTGACCCCTGCCATACAGCATACAAAAAAAGTTTAATATAGTACTTTAATTTCAAACATGTTTATTTATTTTTGTGCACTTAATGGAGAGAGTTCAAATCACTATACTATGCAAAAAAAGTAGTCTTTCTTGCTGCACTTTCAGGACTTCTGGTTCTTTTGTGCAGCAGGCCTAAATATGTTCTACTATAGCATGTACCTGGAGACAGCTTTATGTATTCTCCTTATCTCATGCCAAGACTGATAGTTCATGTTTACCTTTTTTTTAACGTTTTTTTTTCATTGTGAAATATAACATATATACAAAAAAAGCAACAAACTTCCAAGTTCATTTTAACAAGTAGTTATAGAACAGATTTAAAACTTTGGTGTGGGTTACAGTTCTACGACTTTTTTGTTTTTTTCTTCTAGATGCTCCCAGACACTGGAGACCAACAGAAATATCAATATAATGATTCCACAGTCATACTCATTTGTTAAATCCTATCTTCTCCATTATACTCCTCCTTCTCTTTAAATAACATATACATATAAAAGCAATAAATTTCAAAGTACATTGCAACAATTAGTTGTAGAAGAAATTTCATGGTTTGGTATGGGTTACAATGCCACAATTTTAGGTTTTTATTTCTACTTGCTCTAAGGTACTGGAGGCTGAAAGAAATATCAGTATGATTCTGCACTCATACTCATTTGTTAAACCCGACCTTCTCTGCATAACTCCACCATCACCTTTGAACTTTCTCCCACTCTTTAGGGGTATGTGGGCTGTGTCCATTCTAACTTTTTCATGTTGGAAGGGGCTGTTGATAATATGGGATGGGGGATAGAACTAGCTGATGTTCTAGAAGACTACACGTTTACTTTTAAGTGCCGGAGTCTGCTAAAGTTGGTTACAGAGACATCAAACCCAAGTCTAACAGGCTTAAGCAAAGAAATATGTGGCTCACATAATGGAACAGCTTCAAGTGTGGCTTTATTCAGAGTTCTGGGGCCCCTGTTTCAGCTCTGGGGTCCTAACCACTTTCCCGATACAACAAACCAATTCCAGGAATGAATTCCATCATCTCTGATTGGCCCACCTGGACTTATGTGGCCTGCTCAACTCACCCTATGGTGGGGAAAGAAGCATAGCTTCTGCTCCAGAAGTAACTGGGCATCAGACTCTAAAGACTTCATTGGCGCTTCTCCACTCCACCCCACATTTCCTATCCTAATGTAGGAACATAATATATATACAATTGCTATAATATAGCAATCTGAAATTATGAAGATTTCAGTTTTGTGCTACAGAAGGAATCTACGTCTTTAAAAACAACAGCAAAATCCTCAACAAAACAACTTCCAACAACAACAAAAACCCCACGGACATGTACTGCCCTTCCAATGAACCCACGACAAGGGAACATCCCTAGAAACAGGTTTATCAAATCAGTAAGTACACTGTATTTTCAGGCAATTCTCTCAAAAGACTTCAGTTCAATTCTTTTATCAGATAAACAGAAAAATATATTTCCTTACCAACAAAAAAACAGGTTTACCAATTATTTTCTTTACAGTGTATTTTTAAGGAAATTTTATGCCTGATATGAAGAAACATGCTTCCTATACCAATGCTAAAGGCCAGCCTTGGTATTTAGCTCTGTGTAACATCAACTGTTTCTATTTTTAGCATTTCATATTTTCAAAGGAGTGGCTTAAAGAATCTGCCTCACCTATGACATGAGTACAATAATAAAAATAAGCAGAAAAATCATTGGTGATATATCTTTACTGATACTTCTTTTTTTCCCATCTGTCCCCTGGGAAACCATATTCTTCTTGTATGGACAATTCAAGTCATCCAGGATCAGGAGGATTTAGTGAAAAAACCCTAACTGGGCAATAGGAGACCCGACCTCTGGTCTGAGCCACCCCAACCCTGCCTTAAGGCCAACTGTGTGATTGTGGGCACATGTACTCTCTGGACCTCAGCTTGCTCTACTGTACACTGAAGGTTCTGGACTTCTCTCAGATGCCTTCTTTTGAGACCATTAAACTGGACCAGTACACATTTAGCCAGTTCTTTGCAAACAAAATGACAGAATTTTAGAGCTGAACACAGTTCACTATCTTTATTGAGGAGCCTGGGTCATCGTAAAAGAAACACTGAGTGGTGGGACCTCTGCAGTCAGAGGAAGGAGCAGAGAATTCCTTCCAGCAGATGGTAAAGCTGTAGTGATATGGAAAGGGAAATTAAACAAGCCCTTTCAATTGCACAGTGGTGAGCAGCATTGAGAGGGCCCACTTAATAACCAGAAGTTAGCTTGGGCTCCAGAGCTGCAAGCTCGGAAGTTAGCTTAGCCTCCAGAACTGCCTCGCCTACCAAATTGTTAGCTACTGCTTGATGGAACCAAGGCATGTTCACAGTTGAAGAGTCAGGACCAACTACAGACCTGGAACAATAAATGAATGAATGAATGAATTGGACCTTGAGAAAAGTAGATGAGTCAGATACAGCTATCATTCTTATTTTTTGGATCAGGAAGCTTACACATATAGTAAGGAATGGAACAATATTTTAACTAAGCAAACTGACTCCAGAATCCATGCACCCAGAGTTGATCTTTCTGTATTTAATTTGACTTTTTTTTTCAAACAAGTTATACCCTAAAGATCTCTTCTCATCAATCTCTTTTGCCAGAGTTATTTTACCTTTCACACAGGCTGTGTAGTCAATAAAAATCCTTGGTTTCTTTCTTTCTTGTACAAAATGGAAAAGGTTTGAAGTTAAGAGTAAACTTTCTATTTTCATGGACTTGGGGTCTTTTAAATTATTAATAGAGTCAACGCTTCCCCTTGACAATGGTAGCATCTTTCATTTTCTTAGGTCTTGTTCTTCTTTTGTGGGAACTCCACAGGCAGCTCTCAATGGAAAATTCCATACGTAAAACAGCGGGAGCTTACCAGGAAAAGATATAGCACTTTCTGCATTGAAACTGACCAGTCCTTCATGTGCCCAAAGGAAAGTGATAATGATCAATAAAAAAGAAAAGCAAACAAAATTATTAACTCAAGAGAGGTGCTCGAAAAATTGTGCTTTTATGAAAGCAACTAGCCATACGTGTGCTGCTAGGAGGTTAAAAATGTATCTGTATATTAAAAAAAGGGTTGCCCCACACTGAGACCTCCACTCAGCTCTGTTTGTTTGTTTGTTTTTTCTTAAATGCTAAAGACTTTTTGTTTTGTTTCCTTTTTTATCCCAAGGCATCTAATGACATGTAATTTAGAATGTTTTTATTCTGTTCAGTAAAACATCAATCAACTAGACCATAGCTAATTAAAACCTTTCATTAACCAAGTTTTATTGTGTTTTGTTCACAAATGCTATTTTTAAGGGAAAGTAACACAACTAAAAAGTGATATTAAAGTTTTCTTCATAATAAATTTCAGGTAATATCTTGCAATCAGTACATATTCTTCTCAATTTCCTATACCTTCTGTATTTACAGGAACCTTGCATGGAAATACATGATTACCCCAAGATTAGGTTCTCAGATTATATATGTAGAATGGAATGATCAAAATAAGAATGTTTCCATTTGTTTGGTGTTTTTTCTTTGGTATTTAAAAAAAAATTGAAGTGCAAGAGGATACTCATGAAAAAAAGGTTAAGTTTCTCAATAATCAAAGACAGTTTGGGTTATTTGCTATACTAAATTAAAGCAGGAAAGTGGGCCCATATACTTACCCAAATGCACTAGAGAAAAACTTTTAATTTAACAAATTAAAGTTGAGGAAATAGACTACTCCGTGTCCTATTCCAGTTAACAGAGGTTTTGAAATAAAAGACTATATTTTGGGACCAGGGCCATATTGATGAGATTTTGAATACAGCACATTTTCTTCTAGAAAAACTTCTCACATTAGAGAAAAGAAAAATAGGTCAGTTCCAGTCAGTCAAGGAATGACTTTGGGAAAATCTCTCCTTAAGCTCAGTTTCCACACCAGGATGTGAGAATAATATGAGAAAAATAACCTAGCTCAGTGCAGAGCAAATATTAGGCACTCACTGTATTTGTTCATTTCCTTCCCTATATTCTGTCTACTGAGGGAATCCTAATATTGGAAGGCAATGTATGCTATCCCTTTAAACTATTCACAAGGGTAAGTTGACTTAGGCTGGTTTCCCTGGGACCAGATATTGAGATGGAGAAAGGCATGGAGAAGGTTTATTGAGGAGAAGGCTTATTGTGTTCTCAGGAGATAGGCCTGTAAGGAAATGGGGAAATCAGGAAAAGGCAAGGGAGAGAAGATGACCTGCAAAGTGATCACACCTGAGGCCTCAGCCTATCCTATGGGAGATCTGGAGCCAGGAAGACATTCAGGGTTATCCCAAATTGAGATAAATGAGCCAGGACTTTGTATCCCCATATCACCCAATCATTGATCCTAGGCCATCAGTGGAGAAAAGGCAAAGCTTTGGGCAAGGCAGTTGCCTACAGCAGAATAATCCCCAGTGACAGACAGTTGTGAGTTGTAAATGGTTGATATTCCCATCAGCTGGGAAATGGGTGCATTGGAGATCTGGGAGGAGCATTTCAGAATTCACCCAATGTACCATTCACACTCATTTGTGTTGTATTGTAAGTTTGACCCATCTGAAAACACCTTCCCTGAGACTCTGGCAGATTTTGTTTCCTGGGGCATTTAGAAGGTGTCACGCACAGGTGAGACAGAGGTCAGATGCTCACTGCAGAGATATAGCAAAGCTGTCGCTGTGGGAAAAGTCACCTGATGTCCTGAAAAGACTAACGTGTTGTAAAGCTGCTTGAGTCTGGGGCACAAGGAGGCCTTATGAAATATGTGTAACTGTTAGACTCCTCCCGTCACAAGTAAGCAGATGGTTCAGCTCCTGCTTCCTCCTCCCTGGTTCTTTAGTTACATTTTTTACTTTCTTTACCTGGCAGCCCTATTATAAAATAAGCCATGCTGAACCTCTTGGGGTCTTTGAGTCTCCAGCCAAGCTCAGAGTCCCACCTATTACCAGCTTTAACTATATCTCCATCTCTTGTGTTTCTTTCTCAATTCCCCGTCGCCTCCCTTCAGTCCTGACACTGAGCTGCGCTGGTCATGGCAAAAAGGGTTAGTGAGACAAGCTATACTTCTTACTGTTGCATTTGATCAGAGGTCATAACAGATACTCTCATCCCTCTTCTGCACCATCCATTGTAGATTTTCTTCACCCTCGACTAGTTCCTCTACTAATCTCAGTAGTTTACCTGATGGGGAGAAACAAACCTTCATTCTCAAGGGTGAAACCACACAATATTCACCTCAGGATTTCTGATTTGCATCGCTAAATGGAGCCACATTGTGATAACACATCCCTGCCTATTCACTTGGGACAAGTAGCTGATATGATTGGACAGTCTGGCATTCACTGCACTATGTTATCAAGAAGGTGTCTCCATTGACAATCACTCTTTTTCATTTTTTTTGCCCTCTTGGACAGCAGTTCATGGAAAGGTAGGTTTTAGCACTTCTAGTCTCATGCATATATCAGTTAGAATAAGCTTTGATGTGCTGTAGTAAAAATTAGCACCAAAATCCCAGTGACTTAACACTACCAAAGTTTACTCCTCACTCACTATTTTAGTTTGCTAATGCTGCCAGAATGCAATATACCTGAAATGGGTTGGCTTTTATAATGGGGTTTTTTTTAAGTTACAAGTTTACAGTTCCAAGGCCATAAAAATTACAAACTGAGGCATCCAGAGAAAGATACCTTGACTCAAGAAAGGCCGATGGCATCCAGAAGACCTCTGTCAGCTAGAAATCTGCTGGTCCTTTGGCTTCTGGTTTCAAACAGCTTCCCTGAGGGCATTTTCTTTCTGCATCTCTAAACACCTCTGTCTGTTTCAGCTCTGAGCTTTTTCCAAAACAGCTCCCTACCTAAAGAACTCCAGTAAGCAGATTTAAATCCACCTTTAATAGGTGGAAACCACCTAATCAAAAGGTCTCACCCACAACTGGGTGGGTCACATCTCCATGGAAACAATCTAATCAAAAGGTCCCACTTAAACAATAGATCTGCCCCCATAAGATTGGAAACGGATTAAAAGAGCATGGCTTTTCTGGGGTACATAATAGCTTCAAATCAGCACACTTAGCAAAGTCTGATTTGGGTCTGGGAATGTCTCCAGGGTTACTGTTTTCCAGGTGGTGGCTCAGCATTCCAGGTAGATTAAATCTTGTGTCACTGGACTCCAGCCAGAGAGCATAAAACTGCCCTCAGTGCTTCCGCCAGTTACTGCTGCATACCACTGGCTAGAGTTAGTCACACAGTTCAGCCAAGCTGCAAAGAGGGCTGAGAAATATCATCTTCCATGCGTTGAGGAAGAGACAGATGCTCATATTGATGAGTGCTGGGAATGTCTACCACAGAGCAATAAGCAGACTTGGCAGAAACAGCGTGCCATCAGCTCTCTCTGTTCCAATTTCTCCTTTTGCAACTAGGCGGGGAGGTCAGAGTCTTAAGAGTCTGGAGGCCTACTTTTAAGAGGAGGCTCTGTGGAAATCTTCAGACCAGCTTTTATCATTAAAAAATGGATGCTACCTTTCAATCCCCACTTGGCTTTTCTGTCTGTCCTCAATTGGCTAGAATCTGTTGGGGAGAGACGAGTAGCTGGCCTCCCCCAACCATCCACACCTGGCATAAGTAGAGCTGGTCATTGCCAGAGGGTAGAAGCCATTCACCCTGCTCGAGGAAACACAGTGCATTAATAACTATGGACTCACAAAGAATTCCAAAAAGAGACTGAAGCTACTTGATAGCAGCTGTCATTCATGCCCATGCATCCTGCCCTAGCCAGGACCCCACTCTGACTCCTCCACAGGACAAACAGAAAGGCAACACTGAGCTCATCCAGACAACCTCCAGGCGTATAACCCCTTCCACAAATATCCAAGATACTAGAGGAAATATCTATCTTTCTATCTAATTAGACATGAAGCCAGAAATCAAGAGACTCAGATGTGAAGAGTGTTGAGTTGAAGAGAACCCTTTTACTGAGAGAAATACCTGCATGTAACCTTCTCTAAAATCCACTTTTGTTAGGAAGCTTTTTTTTTCCCTTGTGACAGCTGAAAGATAGCACTATTTTTTTTTTTTTTTTTTTTTTTTTTTACATGGGCAGGCACGGGGAATCGAACCTGGGTCCTCTGGCATGGCAGGCAATCATTCTTGCCTGCTGAGCCACCATGGCCCAGCCCTATTTCTGAGGTAGAAAGAGAAAACAAGACTTTTGCCATGTCAAAAGAGAGTGCGGCAATTCAGGGAAAAATGTTTACTGCAGGATTTCAGTTATGTTCAGTGACTTAAATTTCACGCAGAAAATCTTGTGTTTCATGATTTCAAATTCTAGGGTTGCAACTGTGTAAAAAAAAAAAATTTGTATGTAGGAAAATGCCTAGAGGTAATTTTCCCAACACATGATCCAATTTTGTCTTTGCATGATGAGATTTCAAGTGGTTTTCTGCAGTAATTATGCCAGGCTCCTTAAGAATGATTTGTAATTTATTCTGTTGGGGACCCAGGATTCTTTTATGACTTAGACCAATTTTTATGTTAATTTTTCTTCTTAGAATCTGGAATTAAGGATTAATGGGTGTTAATGCTGGATTACATCGCAGCCTGTAGCACAGGATTAATTTCAGTTTGTCACAGGGAACTCTCTTCCAGATGAACAGCTAGTTTCCTTGTCACTTCTCCAAGCCAGTGGGAAAATATTTTCTGTTCTCTTTTCATAAATGACCCCGTCTCAATTTTCCCTTTAAGCCTTTCCTCCTATTTCTCCATAGGCGTGAAGTTCCCAGCCCCAGCCTCTAGAGCCTATATCCAGGGCTGATAAAGACCCTAGAAAATCAGTTTCTCTTCAAGTTTTCCCTTTGGCCTCAAATACCCTTTCTTTCTTTTTTTGCATGGGCAGGCACTGGGAATCAAATGCAGGTCTCAGGCATGGCAGGCGAGAATTCTGCCACCGAGCCACCATTGCACCACCCCCTTTCTTATTTTTTAATAGTGATAAAATATATCTTTTAATTTACTTTGTTGAGACAGAGAGGTGTAAAAAAATAATAATAATTACTAAAGTGGACATCAGGCAACGAAAAAGGTGCTTTAGAAATCCATTACTTTGAAGTTTGTTTAAACTAAGAGAAAAGTTCATAATGTTTTCATGCTATACACAAATGGTTCTTTATGGGAAACATTTAGTTTATTTCTTCATTCATACATTCATTCATTCATCCAATTACTAGTTACTAACAGATCACTCTGTGCCAGGCCCTGGTCATGCAAATAAACAAAACAGGCATGATTCCTGTCCTCACAAAGTTTCCAGACGGGTGGACAGTAACAAGCTTTGTAATAAAATCACCCTGGGTCTAAATTCAACTATGTCATTACTATGTATTTAAATTGCTTAAGCCTTTCTAAGCCTCACTTTTCTCTTAGGGTCATTGTGAGGATTTAACAAATTAGCCTAAGAATAGGGTCTGGTAATGTGCAAGTTTATTTCCCCAAGAGTATATAACTTGTAACTAGAGTAGGACTCAAACCCAGGAATGTCTGGCTCCCACAGGTGTGTGTGCGTGGTCTTTTTAACATTTTTTATTGTGAAATATAGCATATATATACCAAAAAGCAATAAATTTCAAAGTATATTTTAACAGGTAGTTTTGAAACAGATTTCAAAGTTTGATATGGTTTTTCCTTCTATCTGCTCCAAGACACTAGAGACTAAAAAGAAATATCAATATAATGATTGAGTAGGCACACTCATTTGTTAAATCCTAACTTCTCTGTTATAACTCCTCCTTCTCCCATGACCCTTCTCCCAGTCTTTAGGGAAATTTGGGTTATGCCCATTCTAGCTTTTTTCGTGTTGAAAAGGGATGTTAGCAATATGGGATGGGAGAACGGAACTGGATGGTGTTCCTGGAGAGACTGGCACCTCAGGGTTTATCTGGCCTAGGAGTCATCTGGAGTTTTAGGTTTCTGAAAAGTAAACTTAGTGTGTGAAACTTTTGTAAGATCTCTGATAGGGCCCTGGGAGCTCTTTAGGTTAACAGGAATGATGAAGGTTGGGGTTCGGCAAACCTTGGTAAAAAGCAATTATCTAGCTGAAGTTTGCATAAGAGTATCCTCGAGATTAGACTTTCAACTTTATTTGAACTCTCTTAGCCAATGATACTTTATTTTGTTATATTTCTTTTCCCCTTTTTGGTCAGGGAGGCCTTGCTGATCCCATGAGGACACGGCCAGACCCATATGTGAAAAACATGTCCCACGTCTCCAGGGAGACTCACATCCTTGGACATCATGTCTCACATAGCAGGGAGAGTAATGATTTTACTTGCAGAGTTGGGCTTAGAGAAAGAGGCCACATCTGAGCAACAAAAAGGTCCTCTGGAAGTAACTCATAGGCTTAATTATAGGTAGGCTTAGCTACTCCACTCCAGAAACAATTTTCAGAAGAGCAAGCCTTAAGACCAAGGGCTTGGTCTATTGACTTGGAAATACACAGAGTTTGAGAGAGTATCCAGGGTTTCCCAGGTGGAGAATAGTTCCATATTATTGGAACTATTTCCAATAGTTTAATAGTTCCATATTGTGTCCCAGTCCCTCATGGGACTTTATCAATACTTTTTAATTATCTGCCCAACATACTTTGGGATATATCTGGGTATTACATTACACTATACAGAATTATAAGGCCTTGTTTCTATTCTGGGTTCCATGTACATAAATGGTTCTTTAAATAACAATTGTGACAAATAGGAAGAATTAAGAATTAATGCTGATTTGTGATCCATACAAAAAAAAATAACATTTTTGGTTGCACATACGTTAAAGAAATATCTCAAACACTTTTCAAAATACTGTAGTAGCCAAAAAGCATATCTTTAGATGGGTATAGAAATGCTATTTGGAAAACGTTAAGTACTAGAACTACTTAATTTCTTTAAAATGGTACCTAGACTTAATCTAAGAGCAAAAGTTAAGACTCCCTTCCTCAATTTTTGGTAAGCAACTGTGTGATAAACTTGGATGACTTTTCCCCCGGAATTTTGCCTGGAAATAACCTTTTAATTGTTTTATTTAAAAGAAGAGAGGTTTAGCACTTTTATACTGATGTCACTAATATTAATATTTGGGGGGATCTCATGAAGATTCATATTCTTTACAACTAGTACAACATGGGCTGGAGTTCCTGCTAAGCTGACCTGAGAAAAAATCGCTGATGAAAAATCAGCAAATAGTGTAAACTATTTGCTCATATTCTCCAGTTTATTTTGTGCATCAATTTGTATAACAGTCTCAGTCATGTTGGTCTCCAGTACCATTTCCCCCAATACTATTTCCACAAAAATATTGTGAACCTTGTCTACAGGGAAAATTGAATCCAGTTCACAGACATTTTCAAAACACTTGTCTAATGTTTCCACAAATACCTGAATGAAATCTAAAATGTCAAGTTCACTTTCTGAGGAACTCACACAGAAGACAAAGTATAATGTGGCATGATGTCTGTAAATCAGTTTGTTGTCTGATCCTCCTAGGTAATTACAAACATTTTCATCCCTTTTACATGCCAAATGGAAAGCCTCCCTGATGAATTCTTGTGTGTATTCACTGCACAGTTGGTGGAACTTGGAAAGCCACGGCTTCTGAGTGGAGATGAAGACTGTTTTGATCATGGCTGGAGGGGTGGACTGTGTGGGTGCCGGGGGCCAGAGTAGGGGCTGGTGCATGAGCTTTGTCTTGAAATCTCGATGGCCATCCTTCCCCCTCAAATTCCTTCTTAATCTTTTGAGGGTTAACGCTTTCTTTCAAGCTCAAGTACAAGTGTTTATCATAATTGACCAGCATTTAAATTATTTGTAGTGAGGTTTCTGTATCTATTCAATCCTCCCTGGTAGTGAAATTGCAATTCTAGGCAAAATTTGTTTTTGTCTGTTTTTTTATCTTCTCCAAATGTTCTTCAGTGAGTGTGCATTGCTTTTGTGGAAGTTATGGCTCTGTTCACTAAATACTTCTGGCTGGCTGCCTTCTGGGCACATGGCAGAATTGCATTCTCTTTGTCTGGAACAGATATCTCTCCAAAGAAGATATACAAATGACCAGAAAGCACATAAAAACATCTTCAACATATTAGTTATCAGGAAAATGCAAATCAAAACCACAATGAGATGCCATTTCATACCCATTAGAATGGCTGCTATTAAAAATGAAAAATAGCAAATGTTGGAGAGGATGCAGAGAAATAGGGACATACCTTCATTGCTCATGGCAATGTAAAATGGTGCAGCCACTCTGGAAGACAGTTTGGCAGTTCCTCAGAAAGCTAAATATAGAATAACCACTTGACCTGGTAATTCACTATTAAGTATATATTCAGAAGAATTGAAAGCAAGGGCTTGAACAGATATTTCCACACTAATGTTCCATAGCAGCATTATCCATAATTGCCAAAAGATGGAAGCAACTGAAGTGTCCATCAATGGATGAATGGGTAAATAAAATGTGATATGTACACACAATGGGATATTATTCATATATAAAGAAGGAATGAAGTCCCGATAAATGTGTCAACATGGATGAACCTTGAAGGCATCATGTTGAGTGAAATGAGCCAGACACAAAAAGACAAATATTGTATGATCTCACTGATTTGAAACAATTGGGATAAGCAAAATCATAGAGTAAGAATATAGAATAAAGGTTACTAGGGGACAGGGGAGGGGGAGATAGGAAATGGGAAGTTAAGACTTAAAATGTACAGGATTCGTTTGTAGAATGATGGGAGTGTTTTGGTAATGGATGGTGGTGATGGTAGCGGAACATCGTGAGTACAATTAATAGCACTGAAATAAATTGGAGTGTGACTGAAAGGGGAAATGTTATATTATATATATGGTAACAGAATAAAAATTTTTTTAAAACATCCATGGAAATACACTACAGAAACACTGAACCCTAAGTTAAACCATGAACTTTAGTTAATAGTAAAATTATAAAATTGTGCTATCATCAATTGTAACAAATGATCCACACCAATGCTAGGTGTTGGTGATGGGATGGTGTATGAGAATTCTATATTTTCTGCATGAATGTTCTGTAAACTTACAATTTCTCTAATAAAGGAAAGAGAAGAAAAAACATAAGCAAAGCTATTCTGTGTAACTCAGCACTCCTTGTTTTACATTAAGTATGAATAAAATAATAGGCCTTATTTCCAGAAGAATGAACTGTTATAAAAACGACATAAAAAATGACATCAGTGGAAGAAATGGGGAAGGCAATTGCAGTCAGGCAGTTATACTATGAATGCCATGGTACAAAATTTCCATTAAAAGTAAATGTCCTATATAAAAATGCTCTATGTCACAGCAACAACTCTGTGTTTCAGCAAGAGAATATGTGGAACAAGCTTGGGCTATTAAGTGCATGAGAGTGGACTTAGTGAGACTTGCTAATTACCATTTTCTCCAATTGGCATTCAGTCTGGGTGGAAAAAAAATAGAATTTGCAGCCTCCTATTAAAAGTGAATATCCCCAATAAGCAATAAAAACACAACTATCCTCTGAAACATACCATTTTTCATCGTTGCTTCCAAAGCATCTGAAAGGTGACATATATGCCCTTACCTCTCCTACTTCTACTGGCAGGACTGTATATTAACCCTTTGTAGGGATGCTCTGTTATCATAATAGAGAATGACATGTAATGCTTTGAAACTGAATGGACCCCAGGAAAGATCATGCTCTTAAAGCTAATCCATTCCTGTGGGTGCAAACCTACTGTGGGTGGGAACTTTTAATTAGGTCCTTTCAGTTGGGGCTGACCCAGGAAGGTCTTAATTCTTTTATTGGAGTCCTTAATAAAAGAGTGAAAAACAGAAACACAGAAAAGACACAGAAGCTGAGAGAAAAGGACTCTCAACAGAAGCTCAGAAAGAAAGCCATAGAGGGAGCCACCAAAGCTGAAAGCAGTGAAACCCAGCAGAAAAGACCAGAGGACACCATGTACTTTGCCATGTGACAGAGCCTTGATTTGGGCATTTTCAAAGTCTCAGAACTGTAAAGTTTGTAAGCTAATAAGTCCCTATTGTTAAAAAAAAAAAAAAAAAAGTGAAAATATATGCAAAAAAAAAATCCCTATTGTTAAAAGCCAGTCCATCTCTGGTATATTGCATTTTGGCAGCTTTAGTGAATAAAATACCACCATTTGTATGATAGGGCTAACAATAGAATCTATGTCCTAGGGTTGTTGTAAGGAAAGAGATAATGATACAAAGCACTTAAAACAACCCCTGTATGTAGTAAACCTTCAAATGTTGGTTTTTATATTAATTCCAATCCCATTTGTCTCTCCCAAATCTCTTCTGGGATTTAGGACTCTTTATCTAATTGGAGAGTCAATAATTTAACTAGGAATCCCATCAGCCTCTCAAATCCAAAAACTCAAAAACTAAAATGATCATCTGCCCTCCCTTTTCCAAGCATGTTCCTCCTCCTGTGCACCCTGACTTAGGGAGTGGCAGCCCTGTCTAGGCAATCATCCAGGCCAGAGGCATGGGGTGCATCCTTGACTCCCCCTACTCTTTGACCAGTCCCAGATCTTTTGCAATCTACTTCCTGAATCCCTCTTTCCCCCGTCCATCACTGCCTCAGGCCATTATCTCTCACCTAGATAAGTGATACAGAGCCCTCTCCAATTCATTTTCCACTTTGCAGCCAGAATGTTCCTCTTAAAATGTCACCCTGAGCCATTCTTATATTCCCTTCTTCCCTTGCCCTTTCCTTCCTGCTCCCACTTTCAACCTCTCTGAATTATTTTGTTTCCCAAGTTTACTATACTTTTAACAGTCTCCCAGTCTCACTTGATTTCTCTTTTTCCTCGGCCTCTGACCCATGCCTTTCCTTATTTCACATCTCCCGTTAGGTTCCACTTTCTCCGGATGCCTTCCTTTTCCCACACCCTCACATATACACATGGAGCTAAATGAACCTGCAATGTACCACCAAACCACCCTGTATTTATCCAGTTTTAGGACCTGGACCAATTGTCTCTCTCACTAAGCAGCACTAGCAAGAGCAGAGCCTTTGCTCACCCTGGTATCTCAGCACTTACCACTTGGGCTGGGAAATTCAGAGTACTTGTTCAACAGTGAATGAATTTTCCTTCTCCTTTCCTTTGGTTTACCTTCTGCCTGTTTCCTTGCATCCAACATGCTCAGTTCTCTTATATTCTTCTCACTTGCATCCTACAATCGAATCCTGTTCCCTCATAGTTCCCATGACAGGCTGACATCAGAATCACCAGGAGAGCTTTTAACAGTTTCCTGGCTCTGGTCCTAGACTTACCAAATCAGAACTTCCAGGAAGTTAGATTTTTGAAATATCTAAGATGATTTTGATAATCAACTGGTCTTGAGAACCCCTGCTATATTATTCCGATAAGGTCTGGTTTATATATGAGTGTTTCTGGATGCATAATTCTTAATCAAACTGTCAAGTCCCAAGTGATTTATTGATGAATTATTATGATAACCCTCCCAGGCAATCTAATACAAATTGGTTGTCTTATTCTAATTAAAGCGACTGTCTTCAATAGCCCCTTAAGATCTGAATTTAATAGACAGGCTTTCAGGCAGGGTGGTGGAATAGAGTCTACTCAACATTTATCTGAGAAACTCGAGTGTTCTCATTTCTTGGCCAGAAAATCAGGAACAGAGATGCAGACAATGTGGAACTTACAACTTTGTGGGAAGAGAGTTACATGTGGATGTGTAGACACATGATAAGGCAGAAATTAATTCCAGAAGAGATTCGTGGAATACAGTAAACTGGATAATAAATCCAGATGGTGACTAGGGAGACATTCTAAAGTAGGTGCTACTGAGCTGAGCCTTGAAAGGTAGGTAGAACTTGGTATGTGGATTTGAATTAAAGGGATCTCAGGCAATAAGAATAGCAGGAGAAGACATTGCTGAAACAGGAAGCCCCTAGATCAAAGTAAAGGAGTGTAAGGGGGGTGGACTGGAGTACAAGACAGATCAGAAATGAAATTAAATATATTGGAGTTAGATCAGTGTGGATCATAAATGCTAAACAAAATATACCAAGCTTAATTCTGCAAATGCAATGGGAAAACATTAAATTTTGTGTATGTTTTTGCCTTTTTATAATAGGGGACCAACATAATCATATATCATTTCATTCAAAAAACAACAACAACAATAACAACAAAACATGTTTGAATTCTAACTATGTACCAGTACTATTCCAGGTGCTAGACATATGGTGGTGAATGAGACAAAGTACCTGTTATATTATAGGGAATATCAGACAATTCTAGCTGGAGAAGGCAAGCCCTAAAATTATTTAGCTGACATTGCAATGGTCCAGCATTAGATAATTAAGGTCTGATCTAGGGCTGGGAAATTAGATAAGGAAATGAGATATTGGATTGGTGTTTTAAGAATTTTTAGAGAGGTTTGCAATCAGTCAAAACCAAATGGTTCAATGTTTGCTTAGAAGGGCTATTGGAATTGATTACTATGGAAATTAACCGTTGAACTTCTGAGCCAGAGACTATTATTTCCACATGGCAACAGATACAGTAAGAAGGTCATAAGATGAATTGAATGTCTGAACAAAGACTACAAAACTGATTCATATTTCAGCTTCCTCTTTGGAAGGTATGGGACTTTGCCCTCTTTTAGTCAAATCTGAGATTGCTCTAAAGGATGTTTACTAAAGTACTTGAGAATTAAATTGCTTATGATAGCCTGGCTTCTCACACTAGGTAGATGGCATTTGCAATTAATCATGAAAGCATGTCTTTCATAATCATATCCTCTAAGTCTTAAAATCTAAGATGTATCATTTATACAAAATGAAATATGGGTCATTTTGAAAGATCTAACTATAGTATAGATGTTGATAACTCTACACGGAATCACCCGAACTAATCTATCATAACTCCGCTACAAATATCAACCTTAGTCTCAGTAGAAAATTAGTAGTGATTCTGAATATACTTTTAGGTTTGTAGCACATCCAATATTTTTACTTGAACATACTTTTGATTCCCACTTTAAAATGTCTGAGTCAAATGGAAATGCAGAATTAAGCAAGATATTCTAGACATAAATGAGAGGGATAACATTCGTATGGCTGGTTTAAGACCCAAACACAAATCCATTATGTCATCAACCCATGCTGAGTGGTTAGTAGGTGCACAGCACTGGATGTAATCTCTCACTGAGTAGTGTCTCCACAATAAGCAGTGAAATCAGTGACTGTCCATGAGGTCTTCCCTTTAGTTCAGCATAAACTGAGTGTCGCCAGTGCTCAAACACTGTGCTGGGCCTTTCATTTCAGTAAGCGTGCACATCTTACCAATGACTTTAATTACAAAAGTCATTCTGGGATTGATTGAATGTTTAAGTTACTCTCTTGATGAAAATTAGCATGACTCAATATCATTAAAAACACTCAGCTAATTAACTTTTTTTTTTTTATTTAAAGCAACCTGTTAGAGGATCCACTTAAACACCAGATCATCCAATGTGATTTAACTGCTCCTTCTGAAGAACTATCACTTAATAACATAAATTTACAAGACGAATTTTCCTCAATACTCTAGGGAACAGCGTGAGCAAAGCCCAGCGAACCCTCTGGATTTTTCAGCTAGCCATAATAATCATTCTAGGCTAAATGACTATGAAGTAGGTACTATAATTATTCCCATGTTATTGATGAGGAAAGTGATGCAAGGAAAATATCATTCCCAAGGTTACCACTTGCTTACATTATGCAAGATATGATTCTTTAAATAAGTCCTGTAGCCCACTCATCTTAGATGCATCAACTATAAAATGATAGAGCCCTAATTGAATACAAAAGCAAGAAAGTAAAATTTTTCAAAAAGAATTGGACACCTCATTTCCTTCTCATTTAAGTAAGGGCAGCAAAAATGATAAGATGATTCAGAGACCAGTGGGAAAAAGGGCACAATTTGGAGAATACATTCAACTAATCATTTCAGGCCTTTGAAAACCATCAGGAGCCCTTCATTCTCTTACTGTACAAGTAGCAGAGATTGACACAGGGTTTTCAGCTGTATATGTTATGGAAATGGAGTCATGTTTCCTTGAAAGAGATAGTTGAGGTCACTTTGAAGGGGAGACACAATATAACCTTGTGGTAGTTTAAAGCTATAATGTACCCCAGAAAAAACTATGTTCTTTTAATCCATTCCTGTGGGTGCACACCTATTGTAGGGGCCTTTGGTTAGGTTATTTCAGTTGAATATAACTGCCCCACTTAAGAGAGTCTTAATCCTCCTACTGGTGTCCTTTATAAGAGGATAAAGGACACACAGAAAACCGAGAGACGCTCACTGAAAAAGCCCCAGAGAAGCTGAGAGACAAGGAGTCACCCACAGATGCTGAGAGAGGAAGCCACTGAAGCCAGAAGCTGGAAGCAATGAAACCTGGAAAAGAAGGACACACAGACACCAGCCATGTGCTTTCCATGTGGCAGAGGTGTCCCAAATGCCAGCAACCTTTCTTCAGAGATGGTATCATCCTGTTGATGCCTTAATTTAGACACTTTAATGGCCTTAGAATTGTAAACCTGAAAGTTAATAAATCTCCATTGTTAAAAGCCAGTCCATTTCTGGTACATTGCATTCCAACAGCTTTACCAGGCCAAAACAAAGCTTTAATTAACTTCACTTTCATGGATTGCAAAAAAAAAAAAAACAGAATAAACTTAAGTACTGGTTGTGTTAGTGCAACCCCAGCAAGTGGGAGAAAAAAGCTCCCCAAAGAGGAATTATGTAGAAAAGGGGGAAAAACACGTTTAAACATCAAATCTCAATGCCTGGTTTTGGGATGCTATAACTAGGTCAGGAGACAGGGATCACAGGCCATGGCTTAAAAGAGCAGACATTCGAGGTGGTTATATAACCAGGCTAAGAACATCACAATATTCCAAGAAATGGAACCTGAAACAATAAGGAAAGGGAAGAAGGAGATGATACAGGTCCTGGGGCTGTAAAAGTAAAGTACCACTGGGTCTTTCCTACGCTAATGTATAAGAGACATCATGAGTTGTTTTAATTGCAAAGAGTCGTATGGCAAAATCTGAAATGCATGGGGAAAAGCATTTTAAAGTGCTCTTTTGTAAAGTACTTGCTGCTGTGGGCATAAAAAAGGAAAAGTGGCAAAGAGGGGTAAATGAACTGATAAAAGCGCAAACAAGTAATGGTGAGTGATGATACATGCTGACTAGGATTATCTGGGCCATGGAACATCTCTCACTGTGGTCCATGGACTTAGGAAGTCATTGTAAATAAATGATTGATTTAATAGCATACACAGCTCCCTTTTCTCTCTCTGTGCCCTTGGCCCCTTCTTTTGTTTGACAAACACCTTCACTTCCTCCAGGTCCCAACTCAGATCTTATTTTCCTAGTAGACTTTTCCAGTCTCCCTTTACAGACTAAAGGCATATACCCCAATTGGTTCCAGAACTCCATTATCCTCCTTCTGCAGTTGTATAGTCAATGTTTGTTTACATAACTGTCTGTTCAATTGGCTGTGGTCTCCTTAAGATCTAGACCTTGCTTAGAAATGTCTGCATCCTCGGTGCATACATTTCATATTGCTTCTCACACTGTATGAGCCGAACAACTGCTTGTAGATTATGATGGCCGTTTCTATCACAAATATATTTATTACAGGAAATGAATGAAATTATAGAATCTATATTCTCCCTACGTTGAGCATATAGAGCCATGAAAGAGACTGGGGAGTCTGATATTTTAAGAAATAAGGTGAACTTAGTCTTTCTGCTTCTAACATTTTGGTTTGGAAATGTGACAATATGAAAAGTAGCCTGTGGCATAATTGAAAAAAAATGGGTTAAGATGCTGAAATACCACCTGAAACTGCAATGAAATTGGAAATCTAATTTTAAAATAAAAACAGCTAGAATAACTGAAAAACTGCCTAAAACAAATCTGATGTGGTCATGAAATGAGAAAGAGCCTTAAAATTGCCTTATTAACCACCACTGAATTTTAAATAGTCCAAACATTAATTCTTTGCTATAGGGGTCTCAAAAGCAAGAGATCTTGTAATGCTAATTGCCCAAATACTCCTAATTTGTCTCCAAGTGTGTGGAGGAGTTGCTCCAATGATGCATCCTGGGAACAAAGGTTCAGGGTACAATAGAAACTTACAACAAATGATCTCTCTGTTACTTGCACAGTATAAAGAGTCCAGAAAGGGCAAATAACCTCGTTGTTACTTACACAGTACAAAAAAATCCAAAAGGGCAGGGAAATAAGTCTTATCAGGGCTAAAACTGTTCCTGGTCAGAGGTCGATAGATGGCAGCTCCGTATGCCCTATGTTACATCAGATAAGAGAGACCAATCTTTACAGCTTGAGTGGCGTTTTTATCCACCTTGCGGGGAGGGGACTCTGACACTGAGATTTCTTGTTCTGGTAAGCATCTGGGGCAGTTTGTTCCTAGCTTCTGGCTGGCCTTTTCATTAGATTTAATATCTTCAAGAGGCTGTAGAACAGCATACAATAGAAAAAGAGGTGCGAGAAAATGAGATCTGGTGAAGACACTTACCAGGTGTCTGTGACTTCCCTAACAAAGGGCTTGAAATAGGTCTTAATTGTAACTCTATCTTTTTTTGTTTGTTTCTAGATACACTTACTGTCCCTTACCATTACCACCTTTCAAATATAACATATACAAGATCTAAACTATTTTAAATATCTATAAAAATCTCAAGAAAAAATAAAATGTATGAAAATATTTTTATCCGAGTTCTCCCTCATTGTAAGAAGCAACTAAGTTTGCCTGGAGTTCATAACTCTTAGGTAAGTAAAAATGTGTCCTGTGTATCTGATCTATTTTTGATCAAGGCAAAGAAAAAAAATCATTAGTGTTCAATTTATCCAGTATTCCCAATGCCCAACAGCATATATGTTCAAGTTTTTTTCTTCAGTATTTGCAAAAATGAAATAAAACATAACAAACAAAAAAAACGACAATTAGAGACTTTTTAGTTCACAATGAATGTGAAGATGGATTTGATTCTTCTCTCTTAACTCCTAGAGAACAAGAGTATGCGGATTTTGTCATCACTCACTTTAATGCACAGAGACTACGAGGTCTGCATGAGAAGTATTACATTTTTTTTACTCAACTAAACATTGAAAATATTCATGACCATTATATATTTTCAAATCATTAGCTCGGTGTCACAGCCTGCAGGGCCCTTCCAGTGAGAGATCAAAGCAAGCACTAGGCAGGGACTGAGATATGAACTTTATTATAGGAATGCGCCTACAGGAGTGAATAAAGACAGTCAATCAGGGAATCACGCTGGGCGGAGGGCAGCCGGGACAGAGCTCGGTGGGAAACGGTTCTGCAATTAGTGTGCGAATCGACAGGGCCAGTTATAGGACCCTGAGACACAGACAGCAGAGGGGTCTCATGGAAAAGATTATAGGTTAACAATAAACATGATTCCGGGAAGGGGGACTAGGCTATAGATTAACATTTTATGCAGAGAAGAGTCGGGCTCCATTCTTCCTTTGTAGGGAAGTCGGCTTCAACAATGACTGAATCCAGCGCCAGCAAGCCGCTGGGTCTTCAGCGGTTTTGCCCCTGGGCTCTCACACTTGGCGAAGTTTGTTCCTGTCCTCTGAAAAGATACAAATCACGAACAAACCTTGTCAGAGTTTCCTGAATATTTTTCCAAAATAAAAATTTTGTGTGTTTCATCAATAACTATTGATAGCTTTTTGCCACGATTCTTCATTTAAGATCCGCAAAATATTTTTTAAATATATTCAAAACAGTAGATCAGAACAAAATGCATCAGAAAAATAAATTTAAATACACTATGTGCTAGAAGAGCTCTAAGAAAAATAAAGATGGAAACAGCAGAGTTGGGTCTATTAGCAGTGACTGTTAATAGGAAACCATAACTCACTAAAAAAAAATTTTGTAATTATGTTACCAGGCAAAAAAAAACAGTGGACTTTTGCCTGCCTGTGCACTCAAATGACCAATTCCTGAGACACCAGGGTTTCAAAGAGAGAAAAAAGTTTATTGGTAGACACGAAGCAGAAGATCAGATGGTCTATGGGCCTGAAAGTCTATCTCCCAAACTATAGTAATTCTGATAGTTTTATAGCATTAAAAGATGGGCAGGTTTCAGGATAATGAGTACAAAGGCCTCAAATAACATAATTAGAGATGATTTAATTGTTGAGCATTTGCAGATTGATTACGTGCTTAGTCACAGAACATATGTAAGAAAACGGTGGCCTTAATATGATGATGATGGTGATTTTTAGTATTATAATGAGGTATAAGTGAGTTTCAGGTTAAAATCTAAGCTACTGCTCATGTCAGGCAGGCCCACTTTGGTTAGATCGAGTCTCGGTTATCAAGACAACTTTGGACTTGGGAGTGGGTTAATTCTGGACTGACCCAAGACTCTTCATTAATAAACATTAGGGACTGTCTTTAGTGATTACGAGACTCTAAAAGTTGAAAAACTGGATAACCGGGTACAAGTAAAGGTCAGCCATCAGGTTTTTACAATCACAAGGGCATAGGCTAAAGGCTACACATTATCAGAGAACAGGGCAGCTGGATTACAATTCAAAGATTCCAGGTGTTTCCCTCTGATTGGTCTAATATGCCAGAAAGCAAAAAGGAATATCTATATAATGATTCAATAATCATAGTCATCCCTTAAATCTTAACTTCTCTGTTACAATTAGGAGGCTTTATTTTTTGGAACATTTGTAAGTTTACAGAAAAATCGAAAGAACTGACAGAGTTCCCATGGGAAAATCCTAAATTGCCTATAGTTTTAAAGGGAGTAAAAGTAGGAGAACCTAAGTTTGAAACATGGGTAATTTGACTCCAGAGTTCTAACCTTTACTCTTATCCTTAAATTATTTTTAACTTATTTTCTACTCATTCTTTTCCCTCTTTCAATACTAAAGGTTAAAAACCCAGGCTTATGGATTGGGTAGTTCAAATATAGGACCTTTCTGACATAATTGTCCTTATCACCTGCAGTCAGCTGTATCTTCAAAGTTATGGTAATGCATCCCAGATTTACATTCATATATTTCTAGATTAAACTAGAATTATTATATCTGGTATTCCATCCAGTGGCATAGCTATTTGAGGACACCTGAGGATATTAATTTTAAGCAAGTCATCATAGGACAAAATCAGGACAGACCAAACTCACCATTCTAATGTTTTCACTTGAACAATGTTATAGCCACTGAACATGTAACTGAATGCTTTCACTTTAATAGAAAATAGTGCAAAATAAACATCCAGAAAATAGTATAATAAGACATTCAATAAATGCCCACCCAACCTACAACCCAGATTTAGCACATTGATATTTAGCCAAATTGTCTTTGGCTTTCTCTCTTTTATTAAGAAGAAAGAAAATGTTATGTGCCATGGTTAGAGCCCCTTTTGCTCATCTTTCCCCATGCTATCCATTCCAGATGTTACCATAGGCACTTCAACATTGGTGTATATACTCAAGACACATTTTCAAACATCTTCTACCAACATTTCATCATAAATGATATTTATTTTGTATTTGTAAATTTTCATACATAGAAACATACATTTTGTAGCTTGTCTTTTGTAGTCAACATTACATACTTGAGATTTGTTTGTGTCCACACATGCAGACATTTATCACTCTTTGAAATCTTTATATAGAATCCCATTTGAAAAAAAATCCCAGATTATTTGTCCTTTCCCAATCAAGGTACAATTTTTTATATGCATGCAAGAATTTCTTTAAGGTAGCTATATGGACTGATTATTCACTCCATTTTGGTCTGAAATTGACTTTGTTCTCTTATTCATACATAATAGTTAAACCAGGTATAAAATTTTTGTTTGACAACAATTTTTCCTCTGTCCTCCTAAATATTATTGCATGGTTTGGAGGTAGGTCTCTATTGTTGAATATATCGTCTATTCATTTATTTTCTTTAATAGGAAAGCTGTTTTTTCCCTCTGATTATTATGAGCATCATATATTTATATGTATATATATATTTTTTTGATATTTTGCAGTTTCACTAACATACCTAAACATGATTTTTTTTCTCCTACTTGGAACTTGATGAGCTTCTTTGTTCTCAGTATTCATCTTTCCTCAATTCTGAAAAAAAAAATTCTATTCATTATCTATGAAAATATTTCCTCTTTCCTACATTCTCTGTAGTCTCTGCTTCTAGAATTCCTCTTTGACAAGCACAACTCTTCATGTATCTAAAACCTTCTTTATATTTCTAATTTGTTATTTTACTGAACGCTTCTGTTCCTCAGTGTCCTTATACTTAAAGTGGAAATAAAAATGGTCTCTACCTCAAGAGGTGTATTACTGAGAATTTAATGAAGCGTAAGCTCTGGGGTCCCTCCAAGGGAGCCTCTTCAGTGGACTCCTTCCAAGACCCTGGGAAGGGCCATAGAAAAGTGAGCAAATCACATGTTTTTATAAAATTTGAATAAATAAGATATTTTAGACATAATTGTTAAAGACTACTTTGGCTTCCTTCTGTCACAATTCTTGAAAAGTCTTGTGATACAGGATGGGCTAATGACACTTTAAAAATTCTATTACAGGGTGTTTAAGGCCAAAGATACACTTAATATCGGTTTGGTGGGATACAATTTTGTATTTTGCCATCACTTCCACATATAGTGAAGTAACTGCTAGCCAACCTGATGTAGACATCGCTTCAAAGGAAGTTCTTCCAGGCCACTCCCAAAAGCAAAGCTTGAAATGTACAAAATTAAAAGTCCATGAAAAAAATTCTTTTAAAACTCATGAAAGAAAATTGCTGGAAGTTTTCTCAAATTTCACAATAATTCTAAAAACTTACATGATATTACCAATAACAATTTATAAAGATGGAAGAACTGTTTCTAAACCATCCATTACAACTTTTTTGTCTCCATCAAATAATTTTATTAAGATTTCTTTTAAATTAATTTTTAATTTTTTTTAAAAATATAACAAATGGACACAAACATTCTTAACATATGGTCATTCTGTTCTATGTATATAATCAGTAATTCACAATATCATCACATAGTTGCATATTCATCATCATGATCAATTCTTAGAACATTTGTATCAATTCAGAAAAAGAGACAACAGAAAAAAATTCATACATACCATACCCCTTACCCCTCTTTTTTATTGATCACTAGCATTTCAAACAAATTTATTTTAACATTTGTTCCCCCTATTATTTATTTTTATGCTGTATGTTTTACTTGTCTATTGATAAGGTAGATAAAAGGAGCATCAGACATAAGGTTTTCACAATCACACAGTCACATTGTGAAAGCTATATCATTATACAATCATCTTCAAGAAACATGGCTACTGGAACACAGCTCTACATTTTCAGGCAGTTCCCTCCAGCCTCTCCATTACATCTTGACTAACAAGGTGATATCTATTTAATGCATAAGAATAACCTCCAGGATAACCTCTCAACTCTGTTTGGAATCTCTCAGCCATTGACGCTTTATTTTGTCACATTTCACTCTTCCCCCTTTTGGTCAAGAAGATTTTCTTAATCCCTTGATGCTGAGTCCCAGTTTATTCTAGGAATTCTGTCCCATGTTGCCAGGAAGGTCCACACCCCTGGGAGTCATGTCTCACATAGACAGGGGGAGCACAGTGAGTTTGCTTGTTGTGTTGGTTGGAGAGAGAGGCCACATCTGAGCAACAAAAGAGGTTCTCTTGGGGGTGACTCTTAGGCCTAATTTTAAGTAAGCTTAACCTATCCTTTGTGGGGTTAAGTTTCATATGAACAAACCCCAAGATTGGGTGCTCAGCCTATTGCTTTGGTTGTCCACACTGCTTGTGAGAATATCAAGAATTCTCCACTTGGGGAAGTTGAATTTTCCTCCTTTCTCACCATCCCCTCAAGGGGACTTTGCAAATATTTTTTTACTCACTGTTCAAATCACTCTGGGATTTATTGGAGCATCACTCAGGACAAACCTACAAAATCTCATGTCCTACTCAAGGTTCCATGTACTCATGGTGTTCAATTAAGCTGTCCATGTGAGTTATTTTAGGAACTGCACTAGTCAAAATAAAAATTTTGTACTAAATACACATTTTTTACTTTAGTCTCACACGTAAGTTTTTAAATTACCATCTATTTTCAACACCCTGCAGTAATGACATTCCTTTGTTCTTCCTCATGCAAAAACATTTTTAAATTTGTACATTTAGTCACTATCATTATACACTCTAGGCATTCCTAGATTATACCATCTCAGTCTTTATCATCTATCTTTTTTTCTGATACAAATTTTTGCATCAACTCTCCTAGAGAAAAGATGAAATTATCTTTTCAGTTTTGCAAAGAAAGTATAGAATCATTATCCAATAAAGATAAATCAAAAAGTATGCTGTGAAAAAAATGTAAGAAAAGAAGTGTTACAGAAGGTTGTTAGTTTATTGATAAAATAAGCTGTTTTTCTGGGTTTTGCAATGCTTTGGTATTTGTCACCTTTTTCTGTTCCCATTCTCAATTAACATTCACCCATTTGAATCTAATTTTCAATTTATAATTTTGTACTTTTTTTCTTAAAGACAGTCCCCTCAATTGTATAAGCATCAGGCCCCATAAAACCTAGATCTGGTGCTGCCTTTCTCTTAGAGTTTTTGTAAGAATTAAATGAGTTAATAAATGTAAAGCAGTTACAGCACCTGGCACAGAGCAAATGATAAATAAGAGTTAGCCATTTTTATTCTCATTATTATTGTTATTTTTATTGGTAAATTTTTTCAGCTCTAATTCCAATTCATAAATATTCTCTAAAGAGAATGGCCTATTTGGTTATTTAATCTGCCCACTGAGTTTTTTCATCTTAATAACTATACTTTTTTTCCATAAGTTAATTTTAGATCTTTTTAAAACCTGACTATTTTAATAGTATATTATTGTCTATTTCCACATGTATTTTCTGCTTTATTTTTCCCTGAGTTATTTGGCATATGCCTTATAGCTTCTTTTGTTTAATATTCTTTCCAGTTCCTAAGGGGGACAGTTTTACCTTTTTTGTTTTATGATTTGAAAATAATAATGGCATATTCTTGTGTGGTTTCATTGTGACCTCATTTTTGTGACACTTGTTTTTCTCTGTAGTGCCGGGGTGTCTCTAGAGCAGCGTTAATCTTATTACCACCAGTTGCCCTGTTAGATCCCTTGTCTGAGTCTGATTTTTACATTCATTTCTTATCCTGGAGTTTTCTTAATACAAGGATAGTTAAAATTCAGACTCCAAACCTGTAGAATTATGGTTTTGATTTTTCCAAAGAGACTTCTTCTTCCCTCACCCTGATTAAGGCTGAACGAAGCTTCCTGGCTGCCATCCTGAATCAATAGGTAGCTTTTTTCTTTTCTAAGAGTTCCCCTTTGGTTAGAGTTGCAGCATTCCAGTGTTAGGCAGGAGCTCCAGTTCAATGCCCAAGAAACATACCATCCAGGCATGGTCTCCTGTCCTGCACTGCCCAGGCCCAGTATTACCCACCACAAAGCTTCTACACTTTCAGAATTCTCTGAAATTCTAGTGCACATCCATTTCCCTTTATTTCTTGTGAATCTCACCATGTTAAAAAAAAGATGGTTTATTTTCATTTTATCCATAAACTCGAGATGTATGCAGGTTTTCTGTTTTAGTTTAGTATTTTTGTAAACCAAGGAGCAACACCCATACAACTTTTAATATTTTTAAAGAGAATTTGTTTTATCCACACAATAAAGATATTGTTTGCTTCCCTTCCCTTGTTAAAAGGCCATACATAAAAATTAAAATTTGCAAGCAACAATAGTTTGCATTGATGAAAATCTTCTGGAGGTAACATCTATGACAAAAACAAACAACCCAACCAAAGCAACTGGAATTACACATCACATGGCAAGTATCAGAGGAGGAAGTTTAGATGGAACACTCCCAGCTTTAGATGTGAAATGACATGCTGTTTTAATTTCTAATTAATCCCCAAATTGTCACTTCTAAAGACCAATCAGCATTCAGCCATGTCAGAGTGAGATTTTTCAGATTTGATTGTCACTAAACAGTTCAGAACTTCCTAATAAAAAGCAAATGAAGAACTTTTAACAGAGATCTACTAATATTTAAATAATTACAGTTGTCAGGAGATTGCTACTGGCATCACCCATAGTGTGCCCACTCCAGATATTAATAAAACGCAAGCTTCTCTCTCACCTTCAAAGCATCCCAGCACCCACAACCTGCTAGTTCAGTTGTCTATTTAAGTTGACGGACCTGTTTTCATGTGGCCAGGGTTTATTTTCCTCGTCCCCATAGGTCCACACACAATATTTTGTGTGTGTCTGTGTGGTTATGAATACACAAATGTCGTATGTAATACATATGAATAGTACTAAT
Source organism: Tamandua tetradactyla (assembly GCF_023851605.1). Classification (NCBI taxonomy): domain Eukaryota; kingdom Metazoa; phylum Chordata; class Mammalia; order Pilosa; family Myrmecophagidae; genus Tamandua; species Tamandua tetradactyla. The sequence goes on from NC_135329.1 coordinate 199,413,260, forward strand.
CATTATTTCAGTAGAAACAATACAGATTGTGTGTTTCCTCAATGGCAGTCACTGTGCTAAGTTCTTTACGTATGTGCTTCATTAACATTTACTACAGCTCTACAGGGTAGCTACTTTTATTATTCTTATCTTACATATAAGAAAACTAAGGTTCCCAAAGTTAAAAAAGCATATCCAATATTTCAGAGCTAAAAACTGTCAGAGAAAGGATGCAAATCTCAGTTTAGGAGCTCACTCAGCCTCAGGCCTCTCAGTGTAGAAAAGGGAGAATAACAATAGCGAACAGAATGTGTTTACTTTTTGCCAGGCACTTTTGTGCTTTGGATATTTCAACTGATTTAATCCTCACTACAATATCTCCACTTTTTACATGTGGTAAAACTTTGGTAAAAAGTGCAAAATAACTTGCCCGAGGTCGCCGGGAGAGTAAATGGTATGACCTAGGTTCTAGCTCCATGGTTATGGGTTCTAGCTAAAGGGTTATAGGTTCTAGTTAAAGGGTTAGTTTTCTTATCCTCTGCACTGCGGTGATGTCTTGGAGAAACTTCAGAGCCGTTCAGAGGTTCTGTGAGTTGAAAACTGTTTTCATAATAGCACTGAGATATTATTTGCCCTTCTCATGCTTATTCTCTCATAAATGTACATTGGAATATTCTAGAGGCTACATGAATGTGATATTGCATCTAGTTGAATGTAGAAGAAAATATGAAAATCTCACCACATCTATTAAGCCAGTCCTTAAAGGCATTATCTCAATAAAGCTGTTTTACAAAATTACTGGAATTTATCCATGGAAAAACTCATAATCTCAGAAAGGCAAAAATCACCAAATCTGTGCAATAGCTGTACTAAAGGGTTAAATTCTTCAATATATAAAGTACACTTATAAAGCAATAAGAAAAAGATAAACATCTGAAGAGAAAAATGGGCAACACATATGAACTGAAACTTCACAAAAGAGGAAATATAAATAATAAATACTCATGTAAAAATGGTCCTCACTTATAATAAAAGCGCAAATTAAAGTGACTTTTTTTTTTTGCTTACAAGATTTACCAAGATTAGAAAGATTAGTGCCCCTGTGCCTGGCATGTGGGGGTATCTTAGTTTGCCAGGACTGCTATGACAAAAACCCACTCTGGTTTGTTTAAACAACAAAAGTCTATTGTCTCACTGGGAGACTAGGCACCCAAAGTCAAGGTGTCAACAAGGTCATGCTGTCTCAAGGTCTGTAGCATTCTGGTGACATCAATGCCCCATTGCATGGTCATCTCTCTCTGGCTTCTCTTCCAGCTTCTATTGACTTCTGGCTTTCACTTGACTGACTGCATCTGAGTTTCCTTTGCTCATGTGGACTCCAGTCATGTGGGCTAAGGCCCAGCCTGATTTAATTTGGCCTCATCTAACTAGTATCTTGAAGTTCCTATTCATGAATGAGTCTGCACCTTAACTGATAAGAGCATCTTCAAACGTCCTATGTACAAATGGTTTCCCACCAACAGGAATACAGATTAAGACTTGGAATATATCTTTCGTGCAGCACATAATTCAGTTCCTATCAGGGGATAGGCATTCTCACAAATTGCTACTGAGAATTTACTCTGTTCTAGATGTCAGCAGGCCAGTTTAGCAATATGTATTAAAATCCTGAAAAATGCTTCCACAGTTGGAATTCCAATTCTATAATCTCATCTGTCATGGTCAGGTTCATGTGTCAACTTGGCCAAGTGGTGGCACCTGTTTGTCTGGTTGGGCAAGTGCTGGCCTGTCTGTTGTGATAAAGACATTTCATAGAATTAAATCATGATCATGTCAGCTGCATCCACAGCTGATTCCATTTGTAATCAGCCAAAGGGGAGTATCTTCTGCAATGAGTAATGTTCAATCTAATCACCAGAAGCCTTTTAAGGAGATTCAGAAGAGACAGGCTCTTCCTGCTTCGGCTGGCGAGCCTCTCCTGTGGAGTTTGTCCAGACCCTCCATTGGAATTGTCAGCTTCACAGCCTGCCCTGTGGATTTTGGACTCTGCATTCCCGCAGTTACGTGAGACACTTTTATAAATTTTATATTTGCGAGTATTCCCTGTTGATTCTGTTTCTCTAGAGAACCCTAACTGATACATTATCCAAAGGAAATAATTGGGCACATTAACAAAGGTAATATATAAGAATGTTTATCAAAGTAATTTTTACAGAAATAACAGATCCTGTATGTTAAACAACTAGAAAGTGTTAAAAAATTGTTTTATTTGTACAATAGAATTCTTAACATCCACTTACAATAAAAATATCTGTCTATGATTATTGATATGAAGATGTGACCGTAATCTATTATTAGCTAAGAAAAGTAAGCACAGAATTGTATAGCATCTGATACCAATTTTGTAGTATATATTTTTAACTTATGGGTATTAGATATGTATATATTTATAATATAATTACATATTTATAATTGCAATATAATTATACAGTATTAGACACTCACAATGACATTATACCATTTTTCATATTATAATTTTATTTTTATATTATATATTTTCATATAGTAGAGAAAGCTCTTAAAAGACGTATATAAAAATATTAACAGTTGTTATGTTTGAATAGTAAGATTGTGAGATTTCTGTCCTTACATTCCTATTTTATTTACTATTTTTTCTACCCATTGGATGAAGAACAACTCTTTAAAAAATAGAAGTGTAGCATAAGCAGCCATTCGAGCACATTGGAGAAACACTTAAGTATCTGACTCAGTCGGGTTGGATCAAGCCCTGTCTTTGTTCAATGACCTTGGGCAAGTCACTTAACCTCCTAAAGTCTAAGTTTCTTCCAACATCAAAGGTTGTTATGATTATTGAGTGAGATAATATATTTTAAGGTCTTAGCGCAATGCCTGCATGTAATAAGCAATTAGGAGATGTTATTCTTGATTTTATAATTATTATTACCATAAATAATTCCATTAAGGCAGATTCTCCATTGAGTATAAATACAGGATTTTCAAATATCTACATAAACAAATGGCCAGGTCATGCCCCAGTGGGAACTCCCTTAGTTGAAATCCCTAGACACTTGCCAGTCCCCTCCAGAAATAGTTCCTGAGCTGCCACATTCACTGTGATGATAGAATGTTTTTCATTGTGAATTGTAGAAACTATTAGTTGTGTATCTCAATGATACCTTGAAAGTATACAGCTTATAGTTTAATTGTGCAACCAGGTAGCAGAAATGAAAAGTAACAGAAAAATGCTGCTGCCAAATATAAAATATTTCAGAAACATAAACTAAACAAGTATGGGGCTAAATCTGGCTAACCATGTTATTAAATAATAACATATTATAACAAATTATATTACTAAATATAAAAGCACAATATCACTGCATAATATTCTTATAATAAAGTACACATATTATAATAAATGAAAAATAATTTAAAATAAGAAAAAATGCATTGTTCCAAGCAACTGACTCCCAAATAAACTGTGGACCATAATATCTTTCTAATTTGGGAACAACATAATGCCATAATTGAAACATACCACTCTACTAAGGATTTAGTATAACAATTGTATTAATATTATTTATAAAAGATTATGTTAACATATAATCATAGGTATAAAATATTGCTATAAATTATACATAAAATATTACATAAATGTGTTGCTATAAGAGCATACATGCATGTTGTATATATTATGCTACTATACTATATTGTATTATTTATATCATTTATTATATATATTATATATATACGTATATATAATCACTAAATTGCCAATGTAAATAAACAGGGGTCCTGTGATGGCTAAGTTCATGTGTTGACTCAGCTAGATTATAGCGTCCAGCTTTTGGTCAAGCAAGCACTGGCCTAATTGTTACTGTGAGCTATTTCCTGGATTTATATCATCAATCAGTTGATGGCATCTACAGCTGGTTATCCTGCAGTCAACAAAGGAGATTGCTTTCAGCAATGAGAGAAGTCTCGTCCAACCAGAAGACTTTAATGGGAGAACTGATGATATCAACAGTCAGAAGGATTTTCTATCTTTATTTCAGCCAGCCAGCTTCTCCTGGGGAATTCACTGAAACCTTCATTGCAGTCCCCAACAAGTAGCCTGTCCTACAGATCATACTTGCCCAGGCCCATAGTCACATGAGCCGATTACTATAATAAATCTCATAATATTTGCATTATATAAATCCATCCTGTAGATTCTGTTTCCCTGGAGAACTTGACTAATATGGGTTCTAAAATCATTTAATTATCTTGGTGTTAGCTGTAGAATTTTAAAGATAATTAAATCACATAACAATCCACATCTTAGAATGTGACTTACCATGCTTCTGAAATATTAAAGCAATGATTGAAGATTGTTTGCTGAGTTCCTTCAAAGGATTAGGGAAACTATGGGTGTGGACTGTTTCTGATTTCCCCATGAGGGTTAGGTATGCCTCAGGTCCCTAATACAGAAAAATATCAAAAAGGCACAGAGCAGTGATTTTGCCAAGTCTTAGTCTAAAGGGCAAGGCTAAATTGCTGGTAGGTTATGTCCAGTCATCTGAAGTATCACTCCATTATATTTAGTCACCAAATACGGTTTGTATCTTTTGGGTGAAAGTCTCATTTTATTGGAAAATTAAATTTAGAGTTTTTTTGAAACACGTTTATTTATTTAAAAAAAAAGCTGCCCCTTTGCTTTGATGAAAGAGAATTATTTTAAGACTGGACAAATCTAGCTATCCCTACTCCTATTTAGCAATATTCTAAATTAGAATATTAGAATATCTAATATTAGAATATTGAAATTTTTAATATCACTAAAAAATGATATTGCCAAATGTTTCAGAGTCATTAGCTTAGAGTTAGAGGAAGGTGGTGGCCTATACACATGAAGGCTAAATTGCTTGCATAAAAGTGAGCCAAGGAGTAGATTAAACTATGGATGCTCAGTGTGGAGCAGGGTAGTCTGCAGCTTTTAAAAGGGCCCCCTCCCCCAAAAATTAAAAATAATATGGTAGCAGGGGAGGGAGGTAAAAAAAGTAACAATAATATGGTAATAATAATAATTTTAAAAATTAGTGGGCCCCAGCTTTCAAAAACTAATGGAAAGCTGATTTGAAAACCCTGACTTAGGTAGTAAAATGACACAATTAAATCAACTTTTGGTAAACCAAACTGCAACCATCCAATGGCTTTTCAGCAAAGAATCAAAGAATATCATCTTGACTTTTAAGGAATCTTGCCACAGTTCTGGAACATCCATATTTGAAATATAAAAGATTTAAATAATCCATCAGCTATTTTTGCCTTTGAACCACCAATTCGACCTTATTTTTCAGTTCCCTATCCTACCTAACGAAGTAGTTGTTTTGAGTTGTGAAGATGCTACGTCCATCTCAATTTCAAATGGCATATGCAATTGGAGGAGAGAAGTAAATGGGCATTGTGGACTCTATGATGATATTATAAAGGTTAACACTATTCAATCTTGAACCAACTAAGCTAATTGCCTTCTAGAAATCTCGATCTGAATATACTATAGAGAGTGACAGTTTATTCCTGCATAGCCGAATATACTATAGAGAGTGACAGTTTATTCCTGCATAGCCAATGCTACAGTTGCAGTTTAATCAGGAATTCCAATATGCTCTTAAATTCAACCTTCAATGCTAGGCATTTTCTCTGGGCAAAAGCATTAGCAGAGTTGCAGAGACTCAACCTTGTCCAAACTCCAAGGGTTTTTCAACTTTAACTGACAACAGGGTCTAATGGCAACAGCACTGAAAGAGAAGTGAAGGCCAAGGTCAGTGATTACCAAAGTTCCCTTCTTTTAAAGCAGAATGGGGGTCATCCCAGAATTACTGGGGAGCATTAGTGAATAAATACTTTCTAAAAAATCTTAAAGTTATGCTTAAGAAAGTAGCTTAACACAGTAGTTCAATAACAGGTTTTAGGATTAGAAAAACCTGGATCCAAAATCCACCCTACAGCTTGTTCACTGAACTTGAACCTAAATTTTTATTCCTGCAAAAAGGAGATAATACCTACCTCATAGAGTCATGTGATATTATATAAATGCAATATATATAAATTTATAAATAAGGGAGATACTAAATATCAAGCACTAGTTTTGTGATTGCCACATTGTAGATAATAAAAAGCAAGTGATACTAAGAGGTAGTAGAGCTCTAAATTCTCTGAAATTATGCCAAGGGAGAAACAAACCATTATTGTTTTAAGCCACTAATATTTGGGGAATGTTAGTTACTGTTATATAACCTAGCATCTCCTGACTGATACGGAGGCTCAGTTGATGATAGAGAGCTTTGCTTGTATGTAAAGCAACTACAGCCTTTCTTATGAACTTCAGTCACTACGAATATCAAATACCTAAGCATCTGCAAGGATGCCAAGCAGAGATTACTTATAAATATCACTTGCAGAGGCGAGCAAGAAGAGCCCTTGGCAGCAATAAACCTCTTGCCAGATGTTACGTTTCACTCTTAACCAGATGCCTGGTTGTTTTTATTTTCCAGCCATATTTGTTATTAGCTCTCATGAGGATAAGATTTTCTTGAGATACCATGAGAAAAAGACTCTCTCAGAGAATTTCAGGATTATGCCTTCTGCAGCAATGTGAGATCTGCAAGAGCTGCCACTGCCTTGGGATTTCAGCTTCCCCAGAGAGCAGTCAGTTCAGTTCAGATTCATCAATACAGCAATTGTGCCAGACACAAGCAGCCGACTGCCAGCTTAGTAATCATGCTGGCAGCTCCCCATGCTCCTCTCTGATGCCAGACCCTTGAGTCTTGTCATTGTCATGGATGAGGGCTGTGCATGGAAAGACGCTGCCATAACATGTGTCCAGAGAGAAAAGCCTGATAAGAAACAACTAGGAGTGAAGCATAAAACCTATGATTGTTGCAAGTCAGCAGCACTTAGGGAGATAGAGTGGAGGGGCAGAAAGAGCACAGAATTTGGAGCCAAGGAAATAGGGATTTGAATCCCATCTCCACCAGTATTACCAGTAATAAAATCTAACATTCACTGAGCACTCATTACGCATGTTACATACTACATCTCACTTAATCTTCACAACAGAGATATGAGACAGATTCCTCTCATTCCTGGTTTTATAGATGAGGTATATGGTAAACAGAAAGGTTCCTTCCAGTTCTTCAAATACTTTCCTTTTAAACTTCTATGCTGGCCAATCCTTCTGTACATTTGCTAACTATATGCAGGAAGCTAGAAATCTGAGATATTTGCATAATTAATTTCTCATGCCATCAAGAGACAGTGGGTCTGTTAGGAAATCCTTCCTACCAAGTAGCACAGAGACAATGGCATGTGTGAATTCAGTATCACATTCAGTATGATGGACTGGACAGAAATAAGGCTACACCATTTACAGCCTAAAGAGAGTTTTTCAATTACCAAACATTGGGTTGCATGAACATTTCCTCATTTTCCTGCCCCCCCCCCCGAAAAAAAAAAGCTCTAAATATTTCATACACACACCCCACTGGAAACCTTCAACAGCTCCTCCATACTCAAAGAAAAAAGTCCATAGTTAGTAAGAAATCAATGAAGACCTTTAACAATCTTACCAAAACATAACCTTTCTGGCAATTCTCTACCTTTTCTCCATGGACATACATTGACCATGTGTCTCAATCATCTCATACTTCAATTACTTGCACATGCCTGTGGTGGATTGGATTGTGTCACCCAGTTTGGACACATTCTTGGTACGGTTTCCATTCTGATGGGTGGGAACCACTGTAAATAGGATCTCTTGTGGATGCTACTGCAGGTAAAGTGTGGCTCAACTGAATCAGATTGGGCTTTAATCCAGAAGACTGGCATCCTTTATAAGCAGAGTGATTATAATTCAGACATAGAGGAAGAACCCCATGGGAAAAAGCCACAAGTCATAGAACCCAGAGGAGAAAGGAGAGCCATGTGATAGAAAAAACAAAAACCACAGATCGCTGGCAGCCAGCCCCAGGACACCACTGCCTTCAGAGACAAAGCATTGTCTTGTTGACATGCTTAATGAATGCTCAGTAAATGTTAGATTTTATTACTGGTAGTACCAGTGGAGATGGGATTCAAATCCCTATTTCCTTGGCTCCAAATTCTGTGCTCTTTGTTGATGCCTTGGTTTGGGGACTTCTTCTAGCCTCAAAATCATGAGTCAATAGATTCCTGTTTTTTAAGCCAACCCATTGTACGGTATTTGTTTCAGCAGCTGGGAAACTAATCCAAACCTTACCTCGATGTCTTTGTTAGAGCTACTCTCTTGCACCAGGCCGGTCCTTCTCCTAACTTCTCACCTTCAGAACAATTCCTCTGCCTTGAGTCTCACATCAAAACCATCACTTCTTTTAAAAACTTTCCCCAAGCTTTAAGGTAGAATGTAAGTTCCTCTCCTTTGAATTTTGTCCTTGAATGACTTTCAAATGTGTTGTGGTATTTAAAACACTTCCATGTTTCCTAATCATTTGCCATATATGTTTTTCTCCTGAAGGTAGGCTTTATTTCTAGTCATCTTTATGTTCTCCTCATGAACAACATTACCTTACACAGTTGCTGCCTTATCAGTGTTTTTGAAGTGGAATTTTAATCTCCTCTTTGAGTTTTTTTCTCGTATAATCACTTTTTCACTCTTTGTTTTTCTGCCAGAACACTGGAACTAGCAATACCCCAAACAGTGTCCATTCCCTGCAATGTGCATCACCATGGAGCTGGTCTAGTAACAGCACAAAATAACTACACTCCTTTATGGTGTGCGTGGCATTTTGGAAGCCACAGAGTTCAGCACAGGCAACACGTCTCACAATTGAAGGCACCTATTCCGGAATGCCAGGCTGGAGTCTTATAAAGGTAGCTATACAGGGAGGTGCAAGGGTAGTTCAGTGGTAGAATTCTCACCTGCCATGTGGGAGACCCGGGTTCGATTCCCGGCCCATGCACTTCCCAAACAAAAAAGCAAAAGAAACCAACAAAAGCAAACAAAAAATTCAACAAAATGGTGCTGCAACAACAGGAAACTCACATAGAAAAAGAATGAAATGTGACCCCACCATACAACATGCAAAATACATATATATTATAACTACCTATAAATATATTTTTAACTCTCTATTGATCAGCAGAATGCCATTGGATTTACTGTAAAGAATTTGCAGTTGTTATGTTTGATCTGCTAATTCTGCCTCTGAAGATGAGAGCCTCTTCAGGTCCCAGGGAGCCTGAGTTGCACAGCTTAATCTAGTCCATGCCAGGTAACATTACTACTAACAGGGTAGTTCATCTCTGAAGGTATAGCTGCAGAGGATTCCAGAGACTACCACTTCTAACAAGATTTCTTTTACCAGGTCTTAATCACAACATCCTCAAAAATATTCATAAACACCCTCTATTGACAAATTATAGTAAATAATATCTTTATATCAGGTTTTAAAAGCTTGCAACTCAAAAAAAACAAGTAAATGAAAATTGATCTCAATCTAGAATTTAAAACCAGGATTAGAAGACCTGAAAGACTTTTTTAGATGCCTACCCTTTCATCATTTATTTCTTGCCTGTTAGTTGCTATTTACCTATTCTAAGGTTGCCAGGCTGCTTCAGTCTCGCCTCTATATCTATCTACTCTTTCCAAAGTTTTCTGAGAACTATCATAGAGACTGTGGTACCTATTTCTTGCCACCCCAGATGTTCTTAGCTTCATTTTTTTTGCAAGAACCTTGTTCATCAATAGAGTTTTTAGTTAAGTTCAATGATTCGCAATCCTGATTGCACAATAGAATCAACTTGGGGAATTTTAAATATACTGATTTCCAACTCCAGATTTTCTAATTTAATTTGTTGGCAAAAGGGCCCATGCATGAGCATTGCTTTGATATTTTTAAGAAACTTCCTGAATGATTCTAACATTCATCCAGTTTGAGAATCCCTGAACTGACTTCAGCCTGGCTCTCAGTAGCAGCATTTTCTCAAGTGGTCCATAGGTCTCCTGCAGCAATAGTATGAGAGGACTGTTGAAAAGGTAAACACCAGGTCTTATCTGAAACCAATGAGTCAAAATGGAAATGAGTTGCTAGTAGGAAACAGTTTATTCTTTATAAAAGGGTTTTGTGCAGGCTCCCTGCTGCTGTCTTATCCCTTCCTTTTTCTCTCTACCTTGAATTGATGTGATGCCCTCTTGTGACTATGGAGGGCCAAGCATAAAGATAAAAGGCCAATGCACTAAGACTGATGGAGTAGAATGGTGGCTAGATCATGGAGACCTGAAGTAGTCATTGTTAAGAAGCCCACAAATGCTTTCAGCATTTCAACCTGAAAGCCCTCCCTCCCCAATAATCCAATCCAAAGAGGAATTATATTTAAAGACACATGACCCAGTTAGAAGTATCAATTTTTATTCCCTTTCAAACATTTAGTACTATCCAAGAATTAGTCCATGAAGACTAATGTTTAAACACTAGTACCCCAATCTTTACTTCCCCTTCCATCCCTGTCTAATCCTCTTTCCTCTCCACCACGCTCTACCTTCTCATACTTTGTCTCCTCTCTTTCCTAACAGAGTGAGAGGAGCAAGAAGAAGCGAAGTAGGGAACATCCAAGTGGGCAAGCTGTGAACCCTTCACATTAATAATTTTAACTCCTCACACTAGAAAATTCCATATGTAAAGAGCTGTAGACTTAGCTGTTCTCCACCCGAAGGCAAGAACGAGAGGGCAGTAGTCCTCCCCACAGAGCCATCCGCACAAATCCAGTGTTACAGTCCTCAACCCTAGTTGCCCTTCTGAATAATCATTGGAGCTTTTTTGCAAAATTATGGCTGCCAGACTCTGCCCACCAAAATTCATATGAAATAGATGGGGGGGGGGGGGCTGAGACATTTGTTTTAAAAAGTTTTCTGAGCATGTGATGACCTGCTAAAGTTGATTACCCCAGACCGTAAAGGACAGCTTAAAAAAACACTTCTCCATTGTGAACAGCTACTCCCAATAAAGCAAGGAAATCTAATCCCTTCCTCTACTCCATTCTACATTTAAAGTAATTCAAACAACAACCAGGCAGTTACCCAGCCCTCTGGTCACTGAGATTTCATTTCATGTAATCAGAAAAAATTTACAACTTGACAAAATTGCAAATTTTGTCTCCTTCTTTACTTCCCACGGAACATTTTCATCAGACATGAATGAGCTTTAACTGCTGCTTTAGCACAGGGCAAGAGTGGCCTAGTTTTCTAGTGTTTCTATATCAAGTCACATTAGTTCATTCATAGATTGCTTACTCCACCTGCTTCCAATAGATGACCCTGGTAGCAACCTGAATTTCTGCAGTGAACAAATGCTCCCCAAAGGGCTGAAACTTTTGAATATGTTTGAACATTTTCATATCTTGACAAACACACAGATACCATGATTATGTATAGTGGTTCTGTGCGTGTGTTTTGACCATGTTTTACCTAGCATTATAAATTATAAATTTATTGAAAAGAAAAAAAAAGTTAAAATCTTGGTCTATTTCTTACTATGAAATTTTATTATAATAATGAAATTCCTTTGCCTTTTAAAACTATTGTTAGGATATCCAAATGTAAAATGGTGAATAACATCATGGATTAGTGTCAATGTATCACATAGAGGAAATAAGCTTTTTTATAAACTGTAATAAAAAATCCCAGATCTGTCAGCACTTAATAAAAAGTTTTCCAACATTTCTGTTTTTGGTTCCCAGACTCTAAAATCGGTGCCATCCTCACCAGCACTTTGAGACACTGGATGCTTTTGAAAGTGTTGCATGCATTAAAAAAAAACACCAAACGAAAATAGAAAAAGATATTTTTCATTAGTACCAGTTTTTAGCTCATCTAGTTAAATGAAATGACCTCTATAGAAACTAATCTTCCTTCATTGAACATGCTAAATCCAAAATGAAATTGAGGCCTTATAATTACCAGAAGGAAAGATCAATTGAATTAATTCTGTTCTGTAAAGCTATCCTTTTCATTTATTTCTCCTGAATCATATGAACTTCTGAGATATCGCACGTCCTTGCTTTTCATTAAGGAACAGGTAATGCATTTAATGTTCATTTGATGATTCATGATAGAGAACACTATGATCTGACCTCCCAGGTTTAGAAATAAACAAATCATTTTCACATCAATATTGGGATCATCTTGAAGGAGCTGGGAGATGGGTTTTACTCAGGATTGAGAAAAATCAAAGCATTTCACAGTGGTAAAGAAAATATTCAAGGCAAGATGATAGAAGTTGTCTGCCAAGGTGCTTGGCCACAGCAACCCACCTGAGGAGTAAACTTGAAACAGCAGCTTCCAGGTACAAACTCAGGGAGGGAAGCCAAGAACTGTATTCCCCCTGCATCTGGGAGTACAAGCTTCCCACTGATACAGGCAGAGATCAGACTGCCCTTCCCTATGAACCCACCTTGTCATCTAAGGCACAAATAGATTCTAACTTCAGGAGGAATAGATTCATGGGACAGGGCTGGGGCACAGGGAATCTGGGTCTTTGGTTGATGGGGCAACATATGAATAAAAAACAACCCTCACTCCCCCCTTCTCTGTATGTTGCAGCCTTGGTTTTCTCTAGCATGTTCTCAGCTTAGCTTTACCTGTGGTGAGTTAGCATGTTACTCTTTATAAAGTCCATGGTTGAAAAAAGGACATGTTTGTAGTATGTGCTCAAGGAAAAGTATTACTTGCCCTGATCTCCCTCCGGCTATGCTTTCAACTGGCATTCAAGAATTTTAAATGTTCACTAAATAATGTCTTCTCTGTTCTAAAAAAGAAGAAAACATGGGGTGTATTCTTCAAAAGTACAAACTCTTGGAACAAGTCAAGTGGGAAGCTATATTGGAAGATACATTGGACCCAAAGCTTATCCTTTTAAAGAGGTTCTTTCTTGTCTCCAAGTAGCATTCATTCTGATTAAGAAGACAGTTTTTTGTTCATTCCAAACAAGAACAAATACTGTTGGAAAATATGTCCTAATATATTCTGAGCATCTTCTGAGATTCCCAATTGCATCAAATCCAGCACACATGGCTTCTACTCTTTCCTAGACATTCCATCCAAATTTTCTCTTAAGGTTTCCTTCTTTCCAATAGAGGAAATGGAGATTCACTCAAGGTGGTAAAGACTACCCACAAACATCAGGATAGTGCAATAGTGCTTTTCTTATCATGGTTACAAGAGCAAATTCAAACCATCTACATTGCAGACTTCTGCTTCTGTGTTTTGAATCCAGCAACAATGTCCTCTTAGAAATGGCTCTATCATCTCATCTCAGAAGCTAGTCTTCTTACTGGTTGTAAGGACACAACAGAGGAGACTATTATTATTTTGGTGCAGAAACTGAATCCAAAAAGTAAACAGGGTAATTGTCAAGTAATTAAGCGAAATAATGATTGAATAGACAAAAAAAAGGGATATAAGAATGGATATGAATTTTTGTCTCTGTTTTACGGTGATCTCAAGCATGCGCAAATCTCTAATGGGTTCCAATCAACAAGATTAGGTACTTGGGTTGTGTTGAAGGTAGAAGGGTGATAGAAAGGCTGGAGACAGTCTAAATGAGAAAAAGTTTGCAAGAAAGGAATTGAGAAAAAAGAGAAGTTTGCACCATCTGAACCATCTAGTGAATGTTTAATGATATTTCTTGTTGCTGCCTATCAAAGTCACAATATATATTTGAAAGAAAATAGGCATGTACTAAGAAACTTCTCAACCTAGATAAAAAAGAACACAAGGTACTGCAGAGTTCATCTTGAGACCTTTTGCGTAGATCTTAATGAGCAAAGATGAGCTATGACTCAGTGACTAACTAAAGGAAATGAGTCATAAGATGGTGTGTTTAGCTGCTTGAGTTTCAGCATCACAGTTAGTCAACCTGACATGCGATTTGAACATTGGGAAGTAAAGTTCCCAATGAAACTATTTTTCAGAATAGAAATTTAACACAAATGAAAACTATTTCTGTTAGTAAGATCTTTATTTTCTCACATAGTTTGGAAAAATACATTTCTGAATCCTATGATTTTGTATCCAACCTAATATTGAAGCGCTCTCTCAGAAGCCAAGAGGTATTGATTTTCTTTTGTTTCTTTCAAGTAAACATCTGCATTGATCATAAAACTTATTAAAATTACAGGAAACTCATGAATGCAGTGAAATAATCTTTGCACTCTCCCTGTAGGGCATATGAATTCATATGTATTAAAAGGAAATTAAATGATTTGGAAATGCCAATCATGGGAACAATGCAGCACCCAACATCATAAAATGAAAGCTCAGAGTCTAGAAATATGTTTTTCATTTTTATCCAATAATATATGAGATATGAAAATTTCCTTGTTAAGGATAAAGATGGTCTTAAATTTCAGTTATATTTTGTCCTCTTATAGCTACCCAAAACTCAGAGGCATATTCATGATGAATAAATACCTCTTTTTAAAGCAAAATGAAACCATGAAGACAGTGAGAACATGTTTTCTAATCCTATTATTATTTTCTCTTTGTTTTTTTTTAGATTTCATTCCACCCTATATTTATATGACAAGCAATTAAAAGAAGTATGCCAAATTTCCAAGTTTTTATGACAGCCCCTTAAAATGAGGAACAGCCAAACAAATTTTGTTAGCAAGTCAAAGCATGTTGTGAGACAAATGGTTTCGCTGTCTCTGCTCATTTAGTTTTCGTGATCACCAAAACACAGAAATCTCTTTACCCATTGACAGGTTTTCTGCTGTATTTGACTTGAATTTCATCCCAAGTTAGCCCAGCTAGTATCTGCACAAAGACATGCTGTATAGACTGGGTAGAACTGAGAAGCTGACCTTGAAGCCAGGAACATCATCGCTGAACCTCAGCTGCCATCCAGAGTCAGGCTGATAGGAATGTTCCCAGGCAATCTTTTAGCTGTGCTCTCAGGTAGAGGGCAGACAGCCATTTACAGGATATAAAGGAAGACTATGTTTATTGAAGAAGAGTTTTCTAGAAACGAGGTCAGAAAACCTTGCCTTTAAAAGCAGCACATTTTTCAATAATTTCTCTGTAGTCATCAGTCACTCTCTTCCAACATTAGGTAATAATCCTGATTGGAAGGGACAATACAGACTTAAATTTCAACCAGAAGAAATTGACCTGCCAACTACTTAAACATATGAAGCAATAGCTGCCACAGTGGAATGAGATGATGAGAGCAGCATAAGATAAATAAATTGGAAAAATTCAGAGCAGCGAGAGATAGAGGTTGCCTGTTACTGAAATCAGTATATATTAGATCCCCTCTCTAGATTGCTATAGTAACTGTAATCTACACCATATGATTTAGCAATTGATCATAAACTTCTTAGGTTGTTCAAAACATTTCATCTTACCTTCCCAAATATATCTACACATACACAAATATCCATCATTTTATCACTATTGTGTCTTGTCTTATAAAAATACAGGCTTCTCTTTCCCTCTTAGTACCTTCAAGATTGTTGTGAGATTTGAGTAAAATAATAATAATAATAATAAGTGTGTGGTGCAGAGCCTGGCATAAAATGTGAACTGAATGGAGTAAATTAAGGTGGCAATTATTATTTTCATTTCATGTGAATATTCATAAAGAGAAGATTCCTGGAGGTAAAACTGCTACTTGAAGAGTATGCATATTTTCAATTTTACCATTAACTGCAAAACTTCCCTCAAAAAGACTATGCCAATTTATACTCCTTTACATTAAAAGAATATCTTTCCCCATGCCCGAACATTAAACTATCAGCTTCTACATTTTTACTAGTCTGGATGAAACAAGTTAATGAAGCTTAGTATGAATTTCTACTTTGAATAAGTTGAGCATCTTTTTATTAAAATTATTAACATTTGATTCAGTGAATTGCCTGTTCATCTCCTGTGCCCATATTTTTTAATTTTGCTTACTTTTTCTTTTTTTATTGATTTGTAATATCTCCTTGTACTTAATGGATATTTGTTATTTGGATATGAGAATAATCCATATGACTTTAATTTCTCAGAATATCCACATGATAAGCATTTGTTCCCTCATCTTTGCAACTGAATTAATGTTTATTAATATTTGCTGAGGTTGCAAATATTTTGTCCCAGTTTTCTGCTTGTCTATTTAACTTTGTTTATGGTATGTTTTATGATTCAAAAGTTTTAAAATTTATGTAGTCAAATCTGCTGGTCTTTTTCTTAATGATTTTTGGATTTGGAGCTTCATCTAGGAAGGTATGCCCTACCCAATATTTATAAATATCTCTTTATCTTTTATAAGTTTTAAATATCATCTCAGATGATACATATGCACATATAATGTGAGACAAGACTCTGACTTTTTTTTTTCATTTTGTAGCTGTCTGGTCTTACCTTCACCATCTGATCAAAGTTTAGATTTTTTCCTTTTATTATAATATGTAATTTTTATTATAATTCCAGAAATAATAGTAGTAGTTAAATTCCATACAATGTTTGCCAAGCATATCCACTTACCCAGAGACTCTTCATACAACCTGTGATTGGGTATTTTTAGTTTCAGTCTAATTGATGAAGAAAATTGAGGATCACTGAGGTTCAGCACTGTAACCATACTTATGTTGCTAACAAAAGAAATATTCAAATCCGGTATGTAGCTCTTTTGGCTTCTATGCCATGTACTTTCTACCACCACCCATTGGTATCTGAGGTCCAAAGTACAAATGGAAAAGGAAAGAAATATCTTCAATATGCAGTATCAAATATTGAATATCTGTAAGTTTGTTTGCAATAATTGACCAACTATCATCACGTAGAGGTATTGGGATAATATACAGATTCCCTTTGACAGGTGGGAAATTAAACAAATGGTCAAGACATATTTCTCAAGCATGAAATTCATACCTTGACATCCTCTGAGAAATTTAACATCATCTACGGTAAAATGACAATGACCCAAAGATGTGCTTTATCAATTTTTACGTTAAAGCTTCATTATATTTAAAGCATTTAGTCATTTATTTAAATCAGGAATTGGCAACTTTTTTTTCTAGTGAGTATGTTAAGCTTTGAGGACCACTCAGTTTTGGTCATATCTACTCAACTCTGCTGTTGTAGCTCAAAATAAGGCAAGATACTACATAAATGAATGACATGGGTTTGTCGTAATTAAACTTTATTTACAGAAACAGGCGTTAGGCTGGATTTGGTCCATAGTCACAGTTTGCTGACCCCTGACTTAAACTGTCACAGGGGATTTTACAGTTTCTAAACTTTGTTAATGTAGATAATAATGGGGAAGTAAAAAAATATGAAACAGTAAATGTTGGATATGAGAATAATCCATACAACTTTAATTTCTTAGAATATCCACATGATAAGCATTTGTCCCCTCATCTTTGCAACTGAATTAATGTCCTGGAGCAGTATGTGATCTATTTTAGAGATAGAACCAACAGCAAACAGGACTCACTAATGAATTGTACATAAGTGAGGAATCAATGATGACTCAAAACTTTTCAGCATGAGTAAATGACAATGCCATTTATTGAAGTGGGAAAGACTGAATAGGAATATGTTTGAGGATGATGGATGGAATTAAAGGTTGAGTTTGAAATGTTAATTTTGAAATGTCTATGAGATATACAAGTTGAATTGCCAGGTAGGATGGTGAGTGTATTCAGAGAAGTCTTGACTAAAAATAAAAAGTTGGGAGTCATCATCCCAGAGACGATATTTAAGGCCATCAAAATGGATGAAATTACCTAGGCAGAGAATGTAGAAAGAAAGAAAGCAAGACAAGATCTTGATGTGCTTGCTGAATCATCCAAGAAGGAACTAAGCATGTTCAGCAGAGTTTATCAGCATGAAGATTTTATTGTACTGCTAGTCTTAGTAAATCTATAATTTGTGTTAATGAGCCTACACACCTATTCCCCCAAAGAGTTGTTTCAAATTTAATGAATGATATAGCCTTTTTTTCAAAAGTACCTTTGGGTACATGTGCATCAAAACGCAATTTGAGGGCAGTACAATGGTGGTTCAGTGGCAGAATTTTCGCCTGCCATGCCAGAGACCCGGGTTCGTTTCCTGGAGCCTGCCCATGTCAAAATAAATAAATTAATTAAATAAAAATATAATAAAAAAAAATCCTGACAATTCCTTAAAAAAAAAATTCACAATTTGAGAAAAGCAGTGCAAGATAGTAATGATTAGTGTACTATATTAAATACATTTATATATTTTTTATAGTCTTCACTTTTGGTCATTCAGTGAGAATCAATATTAGCCTTGCTGGCATTAATAAAAGACACAGATTTCATATATATCTGTATCCAGACTCTAGCTACATATACTCTAACTCAATACACTCACTTGGGCAGCTATTGCCTGCCCAAGGATGTGGGTAAATCCCCTACAGTTCAATAATCTGGAGACAACAAGGATTAGGTGAGTGAAGACCATCTTGTCATCTGCTAACATTTTATCCTGCATTACACAAGCCCACCCTTTATTTTCAAGAAAACAATCCAGAAAGGAAGAGGAAAAAATAGGTGAGGCATTATTGAGTGTTCTCAAGATGATGGATTTAAAGAAAATAGCCATTCCATTTTCTGGGGAATGGAAATGGAGGTCACGTAGTTCCAATTCAGAATGGTTACATAGTTCTTATTAGACTAAACCTCTGGTAAATATCAACTATAAACCCTGGACAAGGTATAAAAAACAACTACTAAAGGCACTGGAGTGAACAAAGCAGGCAAACAATGGAGTTGTTATAAAAAGGAAAGGCATGGGATAAAATTCCAGCTTTTATAACTTTCAGCCAGAGGGCAGGTCTCAATCTTCACCATGCACAGTGCCTACAATTCTGATCAGAAACTCCCGATCTTGCTGGTTTGACGAACCAGCTATAGAGTTGAAGGCAACCCCAGCTGTTGGAAAACAAGGTAGGAAATCTACAACAGAGAGTCCAAGAGGGGGACCCCCAAGTTCTGCATATAAACTTTGTCAAAATCTCTGGCTGACCATTTACCATGACTGGTGCAGCACACTTCAAGTAGCCCAGCTGAGGACAAAAAAACCTGAACTGAAATCTGAGCTTCCACTTACCATATGGGAGATGAATATTTGCTATTTAAGTTCACCAAAGTTAATAGTTTGATTAAAAATCTATTTTCTTCACAGAAACATAACAGAATCAAGATTTTCTATTACATAGGATTCATAATGTCCAGGGTACAATAGGGAATTACCTTACATACAAATAAACAAGAAAGCATGGCTCAGGAAAAGACAATCAATGGAGACCAATTATGATGCCCCAGATTTTGAAATTAACAGATTAGGATTTTAAAGCAGCTACTACAATTATTCCCAAGGATGTAAAGAAAAATGTGCTCATAGTTTGTGAAAATTAGGAAATATCAGCAGAAATATAGAAACTATAAAAAGAACCAATTATAATTTCTGGAATTTAAGAATACAACATCTGAAATAAAAATTTCACTGGATGGGGCTTAATAGCAGAATGGAGATGATACCAGAAAGAACAGCAAACTTGAAAATAGATTAATATAAATTATCCAATCTGAAGAATAGAGTGAAAAAATATTTTTAAAAAATGGAACCCAGGGCAGGCCACAGTGGCTGAGCAGGCAGAGTTCTTGCCTGCCATGCCAAGACCCAAGTTCAATTCCCAGTGTCTGCCCATGCAAAAAAAAAAAGAAAAAGAAAAAGAAATGGAACACAGCTTTGGGGACTTGTATAACAGTATCAGAAGGTCTGTGTTCCAGTTTGCTAGCTGCCATAATGCAATATGCCAGAAATGGAATCGCTTTTAAAAAGGGGAATTTAATAAGTTGTTAGTTTACAGTTCTAAGGCCAAGAAAATGTCCCAATTAAAACAAGTCTATAGAAATGTCCAATTTAAGGCATCCAGAGAAAGATACCTTGGTTCAAGAAGGCTGATGATGTTCAATGTTTCTCTCTCAGCTGGAAGGGCGCATGGCAAACATGGCAGTGTCTGCTGGCTTTCTTGTGGCTCTACAAAAGGTACTCTTTCCAAAATGTTTCCTCTTTTAAAGGATTCCATTAACCTTCAATGGGTAGAGACACACCTCCATGGAAATCATCTAATTAAAAGTTACCACCCATAATTGGGTGGGTCACATCTCCATGGAAACAATCAAAATGTTCCCACCCAGCAATATTGAATGAGGATTAAAGGACGTGGCCTTCCTGGGGTCCACCACAAATTCAAACCAGCACAATCTACCCAGCAAAAGTATAATTGGAGTTCCAGAAAGAGAGGAAAGGAAATACTGGAGAGAAAGATTTTGAAGAAATAATGGCCTAAAGTTTTCCAAAAGTTTGAAAGACAAAAATTTATGGGGAACCCCAAGCATTATTAATACAAAGAAAATTATACCTAGACACACCATGGTAAAATCTGATGAAAGTCAGTCAAAGATAAAAAGATAATCTTAAAAGCTGCCAGAGGAATATGACACATTTCACACATAGCAACAACAATTCAAATGATCACTGACTCCTCATCAGAAATTGTGGAGGCCAGAGGATAGTATACCTTTAAAGAGCTGAAACAAGAAATGAAACAAAATAAACTAGCATTGCAGAATTTTATACCTCTGTTCCAACCCAGCTCTTGGGAGGCTTGGGTCAGGACAACCCAAAGACCAAAGGACATGTCACACACAGAGTTAGACATGAATTTTATTAGGACTTATCATTAAGAGAAGATTTTCCACAGCAGCAGCCGACCATGGAAAATGAAGGTTAGCACTCCGCAAAGGGAGTAAGGAGTGCAAGGGCTTACGAGGGTTTAGGACAAGGGTATGAAAACATAGTTTCAGCAGGGTCTTCCGACACAGGGGTCTGATGGTTTGTTATCAACAGTGATCAGGGGAGGGGAGTTTCAGCGCTTTGTTTATGATACCATCTGCACATTCTTTCCCCCCTGAGGAGGTCTGATGACTTTCAGAGCCTGTCACAGTCATCTAGACAACCACATGCAATGACCTGCTCTCAGTATGGGAGGAAATCCTGGGCCCTGGATCCCCACAACCTCCCAAATAAAGACATTTTCAGATGAAAGAAAGCTATAGGAATTCATAACCTGCAGACTACTCTCTGAGAAATACTAAAGGAATTTCTTCAGGTTGAAGGGAAATGAAACCAGATGGAAACTTGGATTTTCAGAAGGCAATAATGGGCATCAGAACTGATAACTATATATATATAAGTATATCCGATCATATTTCCTTATAATTTAAAATATATGTAAGACTATTTAAAGAGTCACATTGACCTAAATATTTTTAGATGGACTAAGGTTTTCCATTTTCATCTAAATGTTATCAAGCTTAGATCTTAAAAAGTCGACACATTTTTTATGGCATGAAACTGGTATTTATATATAACTTAATTAATATTTTCTGAAGTTAAATATATTTTTATGTCAAAATTCAGTTGTCATTCATTCAGTTGGATTTTTTCTCCTCTTTGCAGAAAAGTTTGTCAGGCTTCTATCCTACTACAATTATTCTCAGAATATCTCTTTTAAAAAGGAGATTTTCTTCCTAATGACTTCCATTCGGAGCGATTCCTAGTTGCTAATCAACTAAGCTACAAGTAATGAACTTGCTCCTGTATAGTTAGGACTCCTAGGTTCTAGGAAGTATAATTTGTTCCTTAACGCCACTAACTTTTAAGTTAAAATAAGATCAAAATGTGTTTGGATAATGGTGAAATTCTTAGGGGGAAACAATAAAATTACCACCCTCCCACCCCAAAGTATAATGTACAGATCCTTTAAAAGGAAAAGTATAATTTTAAAAATTAAACTTAAAATGCCTTCAAATGCTGGTTACACAACAAGTTACAATATATTATTAAAAATCCAGAGCAAAAGTATCCAAAGCAAAGTCATTGAAGTCAAACTATATTCTGTTTATTTAATTATTTTTAAAAGAAAACAAAAAATATACATTTTTTTCCCAATTCCTGCAATTGCCTGCTGGACATTTATAGAATACGTTCCAATGCCTCAATGTATCCATATTGACACTAAAACGCCTATCTAAATTCTCAAGACACTTTCCTCTTCTAACTTCCCTTTCCTTCCTATCATCATCATCTTTGTCTCTAAAATTCCAAACCTACATATCTGTGATTCAACTCTCACCCCTCATAAAAAGATTTACTTGTCCTGACAATTGTTTTTATTGCAAAACCTCTGCAAAGTAGGCTTTCCTTTCCCTTTCTACTATTCTGCTTTGGGTTATGTTTAATGCAGGTTAAAGCCTGGGTTTGGGAAAAGTAATATAAAGGTAGAGAAGGCATTGCCCTTTATAATAACTACTGTTTGCTGAGAATTTAAATGATTTTATTTAATCTTTAATTCTTTGAGGTAGCTGCTATTATTATCCCACTTTTACAGAGGAGCTGACTACGGTATAGAGAAAATGATTAACTTGCTTAGGTAAGACACTTAGATATAGTAAGAGGTGGGACCTAGACTGAAGAAGTCCATTTAATTCTAAAGTAAAAGAAGGTAGCTTGATGGCATCATCATGCCACTGCTCCAGCACAAGCCCCACTCAAATCGATGAGGTCCAATTTTCAAAAACATGGCGGCCACAAAAATCTATTCCATGGATCAATACCTGGTCTATTCTGGTGCATAGAATATACCCACAGTTTCAGAGGAAAGATAAAAATAGAGCCTGTCTAGCTAATACTCTATACCTTCTAGTGTAAGGAGAAAATCTGTTCTGAATCCCAGTGGGTTCAGCTTCTAGCCCTAATCATTTGAAGCTCCCTTCCCTTCAGTCCCTAAGGCCATTTCTATCTGAAGATTGAAGTGTAAAAATGCAAAAAGTTAAAAACAGCTGGGACTTTCAAAGAGATGGCCCAAATGACTTTAAAGGAAGATAGAAGAGCAGTTTTGTTAAGAGAGACAAGATCACCAAAGCTGAAGAAAGGGAAGTGAAGGGTTAGAAAGGAGAAAGGAAATGAGGCCTCTAAGATTAAAAAACACCCTTTGGAATGCACCTTCTTAGTCTGGAAATCAGCTTCAACTCTGCATAAAACCCAGGGTAGATTAGGAATACTATACCCCCCAAATCAGATTGCTCTTTTAGTACAGTTCGGAAAAAAAGTCCCAGAGATGAGACAGGTAGAGATACATGGAGCCCAGGAACATATCTTTGAGTCTTCCCCTGATCACCTCAGCAATCAGTATCTGCAGAGCAGTTTTTCAGCCAGAATCTTGGCTTAAAGGGCCATACTCCTGGGTAAAATTGGCAGGATCTGAACTTTTCCTAACATAAAAATCTATGCAGGCTGGCATGAGTGCAGAGATTCCTTTTAAAATTTTTTATATGTTAGCTAAATTCAACCTATTAAACTTTAAATGACCTTCCATTGAGGAAAATTCATTATGAAGGATGTTGTTACCTTACTCTTTCCATTCCACCATGGAAAGCTTAGGAACAGAGAAATGAAAACGTTTTTAAAAATGTCATATGGCAGTTGTCTTCATGGAGAGTCGTGGTGGTTTCCTACTTCAACAGTGCTTGAATGGAACCTGGAGCTCACCCCAGCCAACCACCCCAAGCAAACCTCAGCCACCCATGCAGTGCCACCGTCTCCTCTCCTCTACCACCCACCATGGCAACCACATCTCCGTGGCAGGTGCCAGAACTACAACCAGGATTCAGAGGCTGCCATTATCCACCAGATCAATCTGAGCTCTACGCCTCTTATGTTTGCCTGTCAATGCCTTCCTACTTTGACAGCGATGATGTGACTTTGAAGAACTTTGCCAAATATTTTTTTCACCAATCTCATGAGGAGGGGGAACATGCTGAGAAACTTAGGAAGCTGCAGAACCAAGGAGGTGGCTGAATCTTCCTTCGGGATGTCAAGAAGCTAGAACGAGACCACTGGGAGAGCAGGCTGAATGCAACGGAGTGTGCATTACACTTGGGGAGAAAAGGGGAATCAGTCAGTACTGCAACTGCACCAACTGGCTGCTGACAAAAATGACCCCCATTTGTGTGACTTCATTGAGACACGTTACCTGAATGAGCAGGTGAAATCCATCAAAGAGTTAGGTGACTACATAGCCAACTTGTGCAAGATGGGGCCCCAGATTCTGGCCTGGCAGAGTATCTCTTTGACAAACACACCCTGGGAAACAGTGGTGATGAGAGCTAAGCCTTATGCTGTCTTCCCCAGAGTCACTTCTGTGATCACCAGGGCAGTGCATGAATGTTGGGTTTACCTTTGCCTTTTCTATAAGTTGTATCAACACTCACCAAGTTCTCTCATTTGTACATTCCTTCAAATAAAGTAATTTGGTACCCCCCCCAAAAAATGTCATAGAATATCAAAGATAGAGGTTATCCTTAGCGATGACCCCATCCACCATCTTATTTTACAAATATCTGGCATAAGGAGAAAGAACATCATCAGAATACATGAATTACCTAAGGTTGTTCCCTTTGTTAAAGCATAAAATTCATGTAATGTTTATCTATTATTCGTTTTTTTTTTAAAAATAAGATGATCAGAAAATTTTGATGTATTCTTTTAGTTCATTAAAATGTCAGTCTAGTCTGATCCAATGCCTCTTGTAAGGATAACTTGAAATAGTTCTTCGTATAAAGTTCAAAGGTGTCCTCTGCCCAGACTGAGCTGTACCATTGGAATAAGCCTTATAAACCTCTACCCTTGAAGATGAGACCACCCAAACCTGTGTTCATCACTCAGTACAGCTGAATGTACGGACACACCAGATGCAGCTCCAAAGGAAAAGGAAGCTTTATTTATGCCAGCGGTGTACAGGGGACGTGGTCAGTTTCAAATCTGCCCTCCTGCAGTGATTTTTTTCTTGTGGCTTTTATACAAGTTAGAGACAAAGAAGGTGAATCATCCTGAGTAACACAACATTTAGCAAGGGGTCTGGAGAACTTCACTGATTCTCGGTTATTAACTACATTCTTTAAGGCTGCATTCTTTAGGGTGTGTGCTGCGTGCTGCCTCCTAGTCTTAGAGTGGAAAGCATGAGAGAACGCAGACAATAGGATTAATGTGTAACTTAACTAGTGGCTTTACGTGACTGGGAGCACATCCTACATTTTGCTTCTCTGTGAGACTAAATTTTAAGTGCATAGCTTGCTTCCAGAGTTGCATTTAAAATTCTAACATTACAACCCATTCTTGACATTTGAGTTCACTCCCTTCTCTTGTATATCATTATTTTTGTGGATATATCTTATATTCCCTCCTTCTGAGTACTTATCTCTAGATTGAACTTTAATACAGTAACAATTTCTTATTCTTCAGCTTTTGGGATTTCAATGCTAAAACAGAGTTTATTAAAAAAACAAGCAAAGTCCATCATGAAAATGCTGTTACTAACAACCACAACCACAACGGCTGATATACAGAGAGTGCTTACTAAGTAGGGGGCATCTTATGAAGCCGAATACCTGATTTTATCATTGATTACCTGATTTTATTTTGCCACCTGATTTTATCAGGAGGTTGGTGGAACTGCAATCCCCATAATGCACATGAGGAAATAGGTTCAGAGTTAGAATATTTGCATGAGGTCATATGATTATAAATACCAGAACCAGGATTTTAGTTAGGGCAGACTATTCTCTCTTAACCACAATTCATCCTGTCTAGAAACTTGTGATGGAGCATATCGAGAGATGAGGGTGGAAAATAATTTGCAACCAGATTTATTAGGAGGCCTCAAATGCCAATGGGTCAAGACATAAAAAGGGCACTGAATCCAGCCTGGGATGCTCAAGGGAAAAAACCACAAATGATTGCCCTCAGAGCTGTGTTTTGCACACACACACAAAAAAAGGACTTAAAGTATAATAGAGGGGTTCTCCAGTCAGTGGGAAGAACACATAGAAAATGGTAATATAAAAGAGCATGGCACAATTGTGCACTGCATGAAATTAAGTAACAGTGGTATGGATGTGTTCCAACCCAGTTCTTGCTGGGTTTGGGTTGGGACAGCCCCAAGACCAAAGAACATGCCAGGCACAGAGTTAGACGTGAGATTTATTCAGACTTACAAACAGGAGAGGGTGTCCAGTGGTGGCCATAGGAAAATGGAAATAGCATTCCAGAAAATGGAAATAATTCCTCACAAAGGGGGGTTGCAAGGAACAGCTTATAAAGGTTTAGGACAAGGTCATGCCACAGGATGTGAGAGCAGGATCTAATGATACAGAGGGTTAGAGATTTGTTAGCAACATGTCAATGGAGAGGCGTTTTAATGCTTTACAAGTTATTGGTTTACAACATTATCTGTACATTCTTTTCCTCCCTGAGGAAGTCTGTTGACCTTTATTTAACTTTTGTCTGTGTCACATAGTGGCTACATGCAGTAACTTACTCTCCAAATGGAGAGGGAGCCTGGGCTCTGGGTTTCCACAAGATGGATGGATGAATTTCCATGGGAATTGGTATTAACAGAAAAGGTATGGAAATATCTAAAAATTATTAGCAATGAGTTCCAAGTTCTGGTCACAATAATCCAAACCCAAAAGCTGCTTAAAGAATATTATTAAAGGATGCAAAGAAGATTGATAAACATTTAGAGACTTTTGCACCAATCTGGTATAACTTCTTAGAGAATGGGAAGTTTTTATTAACCACTGTCCCCAAACAGTGCATTTAATATTGTACCTCCACATCCACAAAACCCACATTTAACGTTACATTCACATGTGGGCCAGGAAATTGCCAAAGTTCCTTCATAATGTTTCTAGTCCCTCTGTTACCTGAGCAGTCTTTATGTAGTAGTATAGTAATAATGCTTATCTAATGCTTACTTTATGCCAAGAACTAACATTATTATAAGCAACTGTCCTAAGACATCTGTTCTAGGTGCTTTGCATGTAGATGATTATCTCCTCCTCACAACATCTCCATAAGCACAGCTTGTAGTTATCCACATTTGACAGATAAGGAAATTGAGGCACAGAGAGTTCATCATGTGTATTTGCATAGGTTAAAACAGCTAGTAAGTGAAGGATATGAACTCAAGCAACCTGGCATCAGAATTGTGATTTCAACTACAATACCAAATAGCTTCTAAGGGCTGTTAGAAAGAAAGCCATACCTGAAAGAGAATAAACCCTCACCTGATTATGGAGTACAAAAGAGTTTATTAATGATTTGCAAGAATGGGCACACAGCCAAAAAATGGTGGCTGGTGCCCCAAGCAACTGAAAGCAGCAGTATTTATTTCTTAAACCTAGCATGTAGGCCCCTCCCCTGTTTCTCTGCTAATAGGATACTCTAGCAGTTAGAGCCTATCTGGATAGTCTAATTCAGGTTCCCCATCAAAGTTTCCCTCTTTTGATTATTTACATTTCTGGTCATTACTTATTCAAACTTGTTTCTACCTATTTGATGCCAATTCTAGGCTTGCATCAGAGATTCTCTCCTTTCCCTACATGCAAGACCAGTTTGAGCTGTCCTGCAGTCCTTTCCTGTGCCATCTTGTGTGAAAGCTAAACTTAATTTTATTCTTACAAAGGCAGGGAGTTAATTGGCTTTGATATTTTTTGATCCAGGGTTAGGTACCAAATCAGCCATGTTTTAGTTGTGCAAATTTATGATATATACCACTTCTGAGCTTCATTTTCCTCATCATAAAATGAAAATAATAATACAAACCTAGAGGATTTATGCATATATTATATAAATCACTTTGGCCCATAAAAGTAAAGAAACTAATATAACATGTGCCTAAGGCCAGTCTCATTGAAGTTAAATATTCATATCAGATTTTCTTGCCAGACTAGAAAAAATATTCCTGGAGGATAAAGATAGTTCTTATCATTCCCTTACACTACCAAATACTGTAGTTGAAAGCCACTCAGGCATCCATTTACATGTACTACTTTAATAGAAAGAGTGAACTGAGGGTTTTATACCCAGCCAAACTGTCCTTCATGTAAGAAGGATATAGAAAATAGTTTTGAATATGGAAAAACTCAAGGTATACTGTATCCATATGCACTTCCTGAGCAATCTACTAATGGATGAGTTTCTTCCAACCAAAAGATGATTCAGGATGCAAAAGAGAAAGAATGGATGGTGAACATTTAATATACTTAATTGTATATTAAAGTCTAAAACAAGGTAGAACTAAAACATTTCACACAAAGAAGCACACAAAACATAATATAGCATACATAGTACTTATAATAAAATTATATGAAAAAGTTAATTTCAAACACAAAATTCACATCAACAAATGTGAATGAGCGTAATTCACCTATTAAAAGAAAAAATACTCAATCTCACAAAAGAGGACTGAACTGTACACTTATACAAGAGACACACCTAAAACTAAGTGGTTCAGCAAGGTTTAAAATGAAGAGATGGGCAAAGGTGATACCAGACAAAGGTGATGGATTCCTCATCTGCTCAAATGACCAATACCTGAGACATGGGGATTTCAAAGAGAGAAAGAGTTTACTTCTAGGCAGGAAGCAGGAGATCAGATGACCTATTAGCCTAAACATCTGTTTCCCTGATTCTAAGACTTTTAAGGTTTTTATGGATTCAAACAAGAGGAAATGTAGTTATTACCATTTCAATAGCAAGTATAAGCAGAAAGTAGGGGAGATGGAGTTGTTATCACCATATAGCAAGTATAGGCAGAAGGAATTTACAAATGTAAAGGAGAGGAGTGGTACTAGAACCAAGTTAATGGTTAGTTCTGAGCTGATTCGAGTTCCTCCATTAGCATTAGGAGGCTGTTCTTGTGATTACAGGTTTCTAAAGTTAAAAAAAATGGATAAAGTATAAGCAAGGTTCAGACAATAGGTTTTTACAATCACAAGGTCACAAGATAAAAGCTATATTATTATTATCAGAGATCAAGGCAGCTGGATTATAGTTCACAGATTTCAGGTATTTCCCTCTGTCTACTCTAATATGTCAAAAGTAGAAAGGAATATCTATATAATAATCCAATAATTATAATCACTCCCTAAATCCTAACATCTCGGTTACAACTGTACACCAGAAAAATGGAATAATAAGAAAGGAAAATTTGAGTTGCTAATATCAGATAAAACACAATTCAAGTCTAAAGTCATTAAATATGGCCAAGGACCATTTTAAATGCTATTACAATTCACAATGAAGATCAAAACATTACACATATTAATGTACCAAATAAAGTAAAAAACTACCTTTATAAAGCAGAAACCATGGAAAATGCAAAGAGAAATAAACTGAACCTACTAATAATAGGAGACATTAACATCCACTCTCAGTATAAGATACATCAAGTAGACACTAAATAAAGACATAGAAGATTAAATAACATATAAAAAACTGGTTCCTACTGATATATAATGAACTTTACACCTGATAACAGAGTACCTGTAGAATATTTAGAACATGATCATATATTAGTGTTACTGGACAAAGGCCATGGATTCTTCTGCCCAACATGCTCAATAAACAATTCCTGAGATGCCTGGGCTTCAAAGAGAGAAAGAATTCATTACTATATGTGTAGGAGGAGAGCAGATGGCCTAGCAGCCCAAAATCTGTCTCCCCAAACTGCAGTAATTCGGGTAGTTTTATTAGAGAAAAGGTCGGCAGGGTTTAAGATAATAAGCACCATGGCCCCAGATGATGCAATCAGCGGCGTTCTGATTATTGAGCATGCACAGATTGATTACATGCTTAGTCACAGAACATATGAAAGAAAATGGCAGAATGAGGTAGATGTGACTTGTAGAGGTGAAAGTCTAAGCTACTGCATATGCAAGGTGGGCCCACTTTGGTTAGATCCAGTCTTGGTCATCAGGATAAATTGGGACTTGGGGTGGGTTAGTTCTGGGCTGACCCAAGACCGTTCATTAACAAACATTAGGGGCTATCTTTAGTGATTACAAGACTCTAAAATTGAAAAACTGTATAACTAGGTACAGATGAAGGTTAGTCATGAGGTTTTTATAATCACAGGGACAGAAGTTAAGGGCTATACAACCATTATCAGAGATCAAAGCAGCTGATTTACAATTCAGAGATATCAGTTATTTCCCTGTCCACTCTGATGTGCCACAAAGCAAAAAGGAATATTTATATAATGATTCAGTAATTAAAATCATCCCTAAATCCTGTTTCTTGGGTACATTAGGTCTCAAAGAAAATAACAGTTAGTAGTAGAAAGTAGAAAAATAACACTTTCTGATGATAGTTCAAAAAAACCAGCAATAATTAACTTTTTTTAGAAAGCTGATAGGCTCTAATTACAACCCAACTTAGCCCCAGGACCAAAGCACATGCCTGGTAAAGAGTTACCCATGAATCTAATTAGGGACTTACAAACAGGAGAAGATTCTTCCCAATGGCGGCCGGTGAGGGAATGGAACTCAGTTTTCCATGCAAAAGAGAGAGAGAGAGGAGTGCCATGGGAGTGAAAACAGAGTTTCAGCAGGGTCTTATGAGATTTAATTAGGGGAGGGGAGCTTCACTGACATTCTTTCTTTCTGAGAGGTTCTGTTGACCTTCAATGTCTGTCCCTATCAAGTAGATGGGAGTGTGCAGTGACTTGTTCTCATAATGGAAGGGTTGGGGCAGGGTGGGGCCTGGAACCTTGGTGTTCACAGCTCTTCCTCCTGGAAATGAAAAAGAACTTCTATATAACTGTCATAGATCAGAGGATAGTGAGGTGATGTGACAACTAAATGTAATGTAGTACCCTGGATTGGATACTGGAATAGAAAGAGAATATTAAAGGAAAAATTGGGGAAATCCAAATAAAGTGAGGAGTACAATTAATAGTAATGTACCAAGGCTGGTTCCTAGTTTTGACAAATGTATCATGATAATGTAAGATGTTAATAATGGGGGGACTAGGAAAAGAGTGTATGTTTATCTATGTACTATCTTTGCAATCTTTCTATAAATATAAAATTCTTCCAAAATAAAAAAGTGTGTTTTAAAAATATCAAATTTAAAGCACTTCCATCAAATAACTCTATGGTAAAAGGTAATATATACCTGAAAACAGAATTTCTAAGAAATAATGAAACTACATTTCCAAATCTATGAGATATATTTAAATTTATTAGAGAAAAAATCATAGCCTTAAATGCTATATAAAAGAAAAGGGAAGAATGGGGGAAAAATGAGTTAAATTCCAAACTCATAACAGCAGAAATTAGTGAGGGAGAGAATAAACAGTATATCTAATTATTAAAATAAAATATTTATTTTTAAAAATATCAACAAAATAGGCAAAACACTACTAATTTAATTGAGGGCAGGAAATCAGTGAGACACAAATATACAAAATTAATGACATGGGAGAAATCATCATTAAAATAGAAGAAGTTTTTTAAAATAAGAGACTACTTCACAGATCTTTATACAAATACATTTAAAAAGCTAGATGAAATGAATAATTTCCTAAGAAAATACAGTTTACCAAAATTGACCCCATTAGTTAAGCAGAATTTAAAAAGACAAATTTCTGCAGAAGAAATAATGTTCCTGAATTACTGGTGCAAAATAAATTAAAAAGGACAAAAGAAGAAACTTAAAAAAAAAGGATCGAGAAGTAAATGTTAGACTCCCCTCCTGTTTTTGAAATTCCTCATTTTGATTTCATCTTTTTTTTTGCAGTCTGTACCTCTCTTTTGCATTTCCCCTTCTTCATAGAAACCTGTATTTTTCCAGTTGAATCAGAAAGAATTTTCTTATGTAAACTTTTCTTCTTGGCTCTGATTCATATTAGAAGATCTTCCAGTAACTTACATTAATAATGTAATTTCAGTTTATTCTTCTTACATCTAATCCCAAATGGTAAACATACCTTTCATAAGTCCTTCTGAAAAATCTTAACCTTGCTTGAAATATTCATTTGTTAAAGACTTGGAAAAAGTCAAATTCCAGGCAAGAGACTTGGCACATATGTAATTATTAAATTATTAATTTATCTGACTTGATGAATGCCTTAAGATTCGTCCTTGAATTCAAACCTTTTCCTTCTCGAGTTCTCCTTTTGGTATGATCTCAAAGCTCTGATCTCTTTCCCCCAGAAATATTTCTTCTTTTTGGAGGAGATAAGCTATTCATTGACTGGCAAAAAACAGTTTCCTTTGGTTATTTCTCCACTTTGCCATTTCTGAAGATACTATCGTCAGTGAAATATTGTCTTTGTTTCTGAATTCCACTGGACTTCCAGCTAGGTTCCTAATAAGCCCTGGAGGAAATCATTGGCATAAATAATCAAAAGTTGTAAACCGTCTGGGTGGTACATCATGAAGTCAAGCCATTCTTATATTAATGGAATAATAAAGTGTTTAATGATCTTTGTTATCAAATGATCATTAAAAATACTTTTGTTTGTTCCTTTTACCTTGAATTTCCTTGTGTTTTGTTGAGTCAGACTCTGTTAATGAATAATGCCCATCAGACCTGTGGTATTTTTTGGTTTATAAGTTTGATGGCACCAGCAGAACTTCTATGTACCATCATTTCAAATTCAAAAGAAAATCAAACTTTTCTTCTACTGGGGCTATAATGAGTGACTTATGATTCTACACAGGAGTCAGATGAGACTGTGTCTGTTGAGATTCAGAGAGAGACAAAAAAATATATTATGTGTGATCTTTTTCTTAAATGTTCTCAATAGAGTAGCATTTCAAGGTTTTATCTTTCACTTACCACCCCTTCAATTTCCTTTCTTTGTGACTTCTCTTTCTTCTACAGTATAAAGCAAATTTTGGTTAGCATGATTATCTCAGATTAAATTCAGTTGGGGAGGAAGTGCGGGGATTTATAATCACAAAAATTCAATTCAGGTAAAACTGGCTTATGGATTTTTCAGTCTCCAAATGGAGTCACAATTGGGTTTGGGTGGGGGTGGGGATACATTTGGTTTCAGTGTTGATGCCCACACACTTATTCAACAAGGATTTCCTGTTTGCTGGGCTCTGGGGAGATAACAGTGAGAAAAACAACACATCCTGGTCGCATAGAACTGACAGTCAAATCAGGAAGACTGAGTAGTTAAAATAATCATGTAATTTAATGTAAGCCATCATATATGCCAGAAAGGACAGGTAGGTGGTATGATCGCTACATATTGCAGGGTGATCTGGAACATTCTGTCAGGGTCAGATGAAACTTAACTCAAGAAATGGCATTTCAGCTGACAGCTGAAGATGGGTAGGTCCTAACCAGGCATGAGGATAGAGGATGGGAGAGTTATTCTCGGCAAGGGAAGGGGCTGTGTACAGCTTCTGTAGTATGAGGTGCGTGGTATGGCAGGACAGTAAGAAGGGTTTCATACTATAACTTCACATTAAATGTTTCAGCAGTTTTGAGGGGAAAGAAATAGAAAAGTGGGTCACAGTATTTAGCAGAGAGTAAGAACAAAATAAACTCTAGCTTCTGTTTATCATTCTCTATTTTAACGCACTGTCTCCTATCTCTCTTGGCAACTGCAGCCCTACCCAGTCAGCTTCTAAACAGGCTTGTGAGAATGACACAACTGTTCTCTCTCAGCCCCTTGGCAGTAGTCCCTCTCCACACATATTCTAAAAGCTGCTCTGTGACATAGCAGACTGTTCCTTGAATAAATAAAACGAAGTGACTGGTCTTTCAACAAATGTGTGCTAAGCAAGCACTGTGTGTGACAGTGGAGAACAGTGATGCTAAGCCTTATTGAGACGTTACCATTGTGCCCAACTGTACTCTCAGAACTTTTATTGCCACCATTTTACCAATGAGGACAAGGAGGAACAGAGAGGTTAATCAACATTCCCAGGGTCACATACCTAGGAAGTGTCAAAGTTGAGCTTGGAATCCGAGAACTCTAACTCCAGAATGCAAAGGCCTCCATGTTGCCTCTTTGAAGACAGACAAGGCCCTTACTTACATGGCACTTACACTTTACATGGAAAGAGGGAGGAGAGGATGAAAATTCAACAAACTAGTCAACAGATAAGCTGGCTAACTTTGTTTGGTGTTTACTGTTTCAAAATAAGTAAATGGAGTTCTGTGTTGCCCATGGGTTGGGGATGGGCAGGGGAACTCTACTTTAGGAAAGGCATTCAGAAATGGCTTCTCAGGGTAGGGACCTTAGAGCAAAGACCTAAAAGGTGGGAAAGAGACAGCTGCATGGAGGGGTAAGCAAAGCATTCCAGCAGCGGGAACAGCAAGAGCAAAGATCTGGGAGTGGTAAGAACTTGGTGTATTGGAGGAACTGAGGGAGACCAGAATGAGAAGGGAGAAGTTGAATGAGATAGGTCAGATCAGGTAGGAACCTATTGCCACAGTGGGGGGTTGGATGTCATTCAAAGGACAATGCAAAACCAGTGGATAATTTTAGCAAGGGAGAAGCTGATAAGATCTGATTTGCATTTTTAGAATTACATATTAACTTCTATTTAGAGAATAAGTCATCAGAATCAAAAGCAAAAGAAGGAAAACCAACTCAGAGTTATTATTGTTGACTCAGTGAGAGAGGACCATGATTTGTACAGGGATGTTGACCTTGAACATGGAGAGATGAGAGAAGAGACACAGTTAAAGGTGTTGCTAGTGCACTGGTTGTAGGGAATTGTGAAGCCTCCTGGTGGAGTCTAGGGAGGGTCAGGTTTGAGGGGACAGTCAAGAGTTCCCACTTGAATGTGAGGTTTGAAATGCCTATTGGATATTTACATAGAAATATAAAGCACCAAATAGTATATATGAGATAGGAGGAGCTTAGGGCTGGAGATAGAAATTCAGGAGTCTTTGATACGCAGATGGTAGGTAAAGCCACAGAAATCACCCAAGAGAAGACAGAAGAGAAAGGGGCTTAGACCATTCTTCGTAGACCTAGCTGGCTAATTCACCATCCCCCTCTGGAGCTCAGATTCCCTATTCCCAGCTAATTGGAGGCAAGAGCAAGGATGATATATATTTTGCCTCAGGCCAGAAGCCTCTGGGAGTAACATCTTTTCTTTGGTCTTGATTGCTCCTCATATGTTTCTGGCAGGTGAGGAGATATTTTTATTCCTTTCTCTAGCCACCATTAAATAGACTGAAAGATCTGTGAGGGCTTCCTGGAGCAAAACAGAATGATTCCTAGATCATAAGCTTTCTTTCCACTGAACCCCACCTGTGCCCCGGCAGATAAAGCTCCGTAAAGGGCAGTATTCATTTGCCTTTGAGAAGTTCATGATAGCAGGCCCAGGACCGGTAATGGTATTAACCTCTTTATCTAAATCTGATGATTCCGAGTTGACATTCCCTG
Source organism: Tamandua tetradactyla (assembly GCF_023851605.1). NCBI lineage: Eukaryota > Metazoa > Chordata > Mammalia > Pilosa > Myrmecophagidae > Tamandua > Tamandua tetradactyla. The sequence goes on from NC_135329.1 coordinate 199,448,620, forward strand.
ACAGGGAGGAGTAAGTAGACACAAATCTCTGTATACCAGGCGCATAATCATATCTGAAAATTCAGTTTCAACACCCAGGTTGAAGGACCCAGCAGATTCTTCTGTCAATCAATCAACAAGCATTTATTAAGTGCCCTTAGGGTGCCTGGTACTGAAGAAGGCTGATTTTGTGAGCAAGCAAGCAGGTTCTCTGCCATGAAAATAGAAATTTAATCACTTGTTCATCCAAGCATTTCCCTTCAGCTTTTTCAGTATGCTTTTTTATGAATGACTAACTGAATAGCTGCTGCAAAGGCAGCCTGCAAATTCCAGCTGGAGGCCCTGGGAGAAAGGATGACTCACTCATACCTGATGCGGAAGCTTCAGCTCCCTTTAGAGGAGTAAGAAAAGAATGGTAATGGCCTGGGTATAATGACCCAAAAGCCCTCCTGAGTTCCTTTTGGGTCATCACTGCTTCCTCCCACCAGCCCCCCACAGCACGGATGATTTCAACACAAAGAAAGTTTAAACCGTGAAAACTCTAATTTCACTGTCATGTTGAATGGAAAACTAGAAACAACATTCTCCCTTCCTGTCAAGCAATACCAAATATTTCAAGGTTAGTTATTTTCCTCTGGAAAATGTTAAGGACAGTCAGTCCCGTTTTACAGTGTGTTTTGTACTGGATTGCTTACAAAATCTTAACAGTGGCCATTTCTGGTTTGCTTTTCTCTTGAGGATTTCCAAGGACTTCACTGAGTTATGCCTAGGGCCATTACACCATTCATCCTGACACTTACTCAAGTGAAGTGTCAAGGAGGCCAAGAAACCTATAGGGCACAATCCCACAAAGCCCTGGCATCCCTGTGCAAATAGTCAGACAGATTTGTACACCAACCAGCAGCCCCCAAGCTTTTTGGCTACTTTACAGTTCAGGACCCTGGGTATTTGTTCTGGGCCCTCCTACCTCAGTTTGTCCCTTATTTAGTCTTCAAGGGCTGGCCCATCAACTCCTTTCTAAGTCTTCCTCTTCTTTCCTAAGAGACTGGATATCTAATTATCAGATCAAACCTTAATTGTTTATGATCACTAATGTTACTTGGTCTGTCTTATTTTTTGCAAATAAAGTTTTATTGAAATATAGTCAGATCTATGGCTACGTTTTTGAAAAAACAGTTTTTATTATGAAATATAGCATATATACAAAAAAGCAATAAATTTCAAAGCACATTGCAACAAGTAGTTATAGAATAGATTTCAGAGTTTAGTATGGGTTACTGTTCCACAATTTTAGATTTTTCCTTCTAGCTGTTTCAAGACACTGGAGACTAAAAGAAATATCAATATAATGACTCAGCAGTCATGCTTGTTTGCTAAATCCTCTCTTCTCTGTTATAACTCCTCCTTCTCTTTTGATCCTAATCCAAATCTTTAGGGGTATTTGGGCTATGTCCTTTCTAGCTTTTTTGTGTTCAAAAGGGGTGTTGATAATATGAGATAGGGGGATGGAACTAGCTGTTGTTCTGGAGAGGCTGGCCCCTCTGGTTTCAGGACTTATCTGGTTTAGGAACACATTTGGAGGTTGTAGGTTTCTGGAAGTAATCTTAGTGCATGAAACTTTTTTAAAATTTTTATTAATAAGATCAATCAACCTGCAATACGAACATTCTTAACATATGAACATTCCATACTTTGTATGCAATCAGTGGCTCCCAATATCATCACATAGTTTTATATTCATCACCATGATCATTTCTCAGAATATTTACATCACTCCAGAAAAAGAAATAAAAAGAAAAAAGAAAGATCTCATACATACATAATACCCCTTACCCCTCCCTCTCATTGACCACTAGTATTTCCCTCTACCAAATACTGGTATTTATTTTAACTGTTATTTATTTAATTTTTAATCCATATTTTTATTCATCTGTCCATACTGTAGATTAAAGGAGCATCAGAACAAAGTTTTCACAATCTCACAGTCACTTGTGAAAGCTATATCATTATACAATCATCTTAAAGAAACACAGCTACTGGGACACAGTTCTACCATTTCAGGCACTTCCCTGTAGCCCTACTAATAAACCTTAAACTAAAAAGGGGTTATCTATATAATGCATAAGAATAACTTCCAGGATAACCTCTCAGATCTATTTGAAACTCTCAGCCATTGACACTTTATTTTGTCTCATTACCCCTTCCTCCTTTCAGTCAAGAAGGTTTTTCTCAATTCCTTGATGCTGAGTCCCAGCTCATTCTAGGATTTCTGTCCCACACTGCCAGGGAGGTTTATACCCCTGGGAGTCATGTTCCACGTAGAAAGGGGCAGTAAGTTTGCTTGCCATGTTGGCTGACAGACCACATCTGAGCAACAAAAGAGGTTCTCTGTGGGTGACTCTTAGGCCTGATTTTAAGTAGGCTTAGCCTATCCTTTGCAGGGATGTGTTTCATATGAACAAACCCCAAGATTGAGGGTTTAGCCTATTGATTTTGTTATCTTCACTGCTTGTGAGACTATCAGGCCTTCTCCATATGGGGAAGTTGAATTTTCCCTCCTTCTCACCATTCCCCTAAGGGGACTTTGCAAATACTTTTTTATTCACTGTTCAGAGTGCATGAAACTTTTGTAGAATCTCAGATAGAGACGTAAGTGTTCTTTAGGGTTGACAGGAATGGTTTTGGTTGGGGTTTGGCAAAAAAGTGGTAATCAACAATATCTAGCTAAAGCTTGCTTAAGAGTAGCCTCTCGACTCTATTTGAATTCTCTTAGTCAATGATAGCTTATTTTGTTACATTTCTTTTCCCCCTTCTTGTCTATCTTTGAAGTCCCACCTCAAGTCCTAGGTCTGTCTGTACCAGCACACACTGATCACTTAGTACTTTGAATTTTTATTGAATAACAGCCTTTATCATTCCTTTGGGCATCTTTTCATTGTGCTTCTTCCTCACAATTTGTTGTGTGGCTCTTGAGAAAGGCAAAATAACTTTAATGCCACCTATTTTTTTTAACTTTTTTTATTAATTAAAAAAATTAACAAACAAAACATTAAGATATCATTCCATTCTACATATACAATCAGTAATTCTTATCATCACATAGTTGCATATTCATCATTTCTTAGAACATTTGCATCGATTTAGAAAACGAAATAAAAAGACAACAGAAAAAGAAATAAAACGATAACAGAGAAAAAAAAAATTATACATACCATACCCCTTACCCCTCACTTTCATTTACCACTAGCATTTCAAACTAAATTTATTTTAACATTTATTCCCCCTATTATTTATTTTTATTCCATATGTTCTACTCTTCTGTTGATAAAGTAGATAAAAGGAGCATCAGATACAAGGTTTTCACATTCACAGAGTCTCATTGTGAAAGCTATATCATTATTCAGTCATCATCAAGAAACATGGCTACTGGAACACAGCTCTACATTTTCAGGCAGTTCCCTCCAGCTTTTCCGCTATATCTTGAACAACAAGGTGATATCTACTTAATGCATAAGAATAACCTCCAGGATAACCTCTCAACTCTGTTTGGAATCTCTCAGCCAATGACACTTAGTCTCATTTCACTCTTCCCCCTTTGCTCGAAAAGGTTCTCTCAATCCCTTGATGTCAATTCTCAGCTCATTCTAGGGTTTTTCTCAGTCTGTTGATGCTGAGTCTCAGCTCATTCCCGGATCTCTGTCCCATGTTGCCAGGAAGGTCCACATCCCTGGGAGTCATGTCCCAGACACAGAGGGGGAGGGTGGTGAGACTGCTCATCATGTAATGCCACCTATTTTTATGCTTTAGTTTTCCATCAGTTAGAGTATCCATCGGAATCAGAATGTCTTATACTAAAGGTTCATCCAATGTGCCAGTTTGAATCTCTGGTGTACCCAGAAAAGCTATGTCCTTTAATCCTCATTCAATATTGCTGGGTGGAGTCTATTTTTATTGTTTCCATGGAGAAATGACCCATCCAGTTGAGGGTGGGATTAAATGATTAGATGGTTTCCATGGAGATGTGTCTCCACCCATTCAAGGTTGGATTTGCTAGCTGGAACCCTTTAAGAGGGAACCATTTTGGAAAAAGCTTTAGAACCCATGCAGCCAGAAACCTTTGGAGATGAAGAAGAAAATGCCCCCAAGAGCTTCATAAAACAAGAAACCTGGAGAGAAAGCTAACAGATGTCACCATGTCTGCCATGTGCTTTTCCTGTTGAGACAGAAACCTGAACATCATTGGCCTTCTTGAACCAAGGTATCTTTCCCTGATTGCCTCAGATTGGACATTTATAATTTGGACATTTTCACAGCCTTAGAACTGCAAACATGCAACTTAATAAATTCCTCTTTTTAAAAGCCAATCAGTTTTTGGTATACTGCATTCTGGTAGCTTGCAAAATAGAACACCCAATAAATGTTTGTGAGGTTGAATTGGACTTAACATTATGATAACTTCTGAAATGAATTTCTAATGGTGTAAACCTACTGGTAGTATTTCAGGCAGTATGACAGATAGGTGGGAAAGATAATTTGTGGTTAGAAGGACTTTCAGGACCCTTTAATAAACCCCTGTATATGCGATTGATATGGAAAACTATCCCTAATTAGTTCAATGCTAGTCCTGCCCCAGCTCAGGTATCAGTATAACATTATTACCCAAATTCACACAGACTGATTGGTAACAAGAAATCAATTGCAATTTACTAAAACATAATGAGAGAAGGATCTGGCTTATGAACTACCACATTAGCAGAGGGCACTTCTTTCCTAGGGTGTAAGTCTGCCAAGGAAAGCAAATGAGAAGATGCCTGGTGAATATTGAATGAGTCAAACAAGATATTTTCAACAAGCTTTGGCAAGCTGAAGAATGACCTTTTGCTTCTCTAAAAGGAAAGAACCTTGGTCACTTGGAATTGGAACCCCTTTGGGAAATGCCTAGACACCTGACAAATTCTTCTCTGACCTCTTTTGTAAAGTTTAAGTAAGCACACTTTTTCTGAATTCCATATCTTCACCTTACTTCCCTCTTGTCCTTAGGATGGCATTACTCTGCTGGTTGTTATTATTTATCACTCTCATTGAGACTCTGTCATTCTCCTAGAGAAAATTTCAATCAGGCATTGGCCTGTTGGCCCTCTCATCCTTTTTAATATTCAAATTTGGGTTTTTGGATATAGAAAAAGTGAGGCAGTTTCAGGAGTTCATGCTAAATAGATACAAAATCCAGACATCTGTTGGAGAAAAAAGGGAATCACAATTATTAGAGCTGAGAAGTAGACAGGTGTTCATGGTTATAATAATTCAAAGCTTTAAGGGAAGAGAGGACTCACATGAAATGTGGTAAAAGAGTAGGAGGCATAATGGCATTTTGATTTTAACTCTATAGAACTCAAGGTGTGATGGTGATAATAATAATCCTTTTTATGGAAAAACTGCTATATAGAGAAGTTAATTAGCTTGAGTAATGGCACAGCTTATGACAAAACTGAGATTTGAACTGAGTTCTGTCTACCTCCAAAGTTCCTCGGCACTTTCCACAGTTTGCTAGCCCCAAGTGTGGCTTCCTCTGAGCTCCAGGGATCACCAATTATATTTCTATTGTCTAGCTCTTTGTTTTCTGTAGGCTTTTGATCTCTATCAACAAAGATCTTAAAGTTGAATAATAAAGAGGGTTATCTTCGTGAAATATACCTTAAGCTTTCTTGAATGTCATTTCCTCTTATGTATTTACTTCCTTAACCCATTCCTGTCAAACAAATTTCTCACCGTTGGAAGTCTAACTGATATTCCCACTGCTTGGATTGACCCCTCATTTTGTGGCCTATCATTTATCCAGCATGCTTCCTAGTGTGCTTTCTCTTACTCTCCCCTCCTCAGGGTTGATATCAACTCTGCCGGACCATCCTCCAAATCCTGAAACACCAGCACTACAAAGCCTCGACCTCCTCAGAGACCCAGGCCCAGCTCTAAAAGATTCCTGCTCTGAGTTTCTAGATTCTAATAATTTCAACTCTTTCCTTTGTTCTGTAAGAATGGGAATCACTACCAGCAGGTCTACCTCTGTGATACCTCAGGGTTCCCTGCTAACTTTTTCAATTCTCCATCCTGCTTAAGCAATTCTTTGTGCTAAATTCTCTCTGGTAAAATAACTTATATCTGTTTTCATGACTTGATCCTAGATGATTCAGTAATCAATTCCAGGAATGGGTGCCTCACCTGGATCTTAGTGAAACATCTTAAGTGCTTGCTATTCAAGTACTTTCAGCATAATACCATTGAGGTAGCGGACTACTGTGTGATATTCTTTAGAATGTCAAGATGATCACAATCTCTGCAGCTTGTACTGTGACAGACAGAAGAGTTGACACAGCCCTGAGCCCATGCTAAGAAGGGATATTTTTGGCCCTGCCAGATAGAAGCAAACATCTACTGGCAGCACTTACAAATTGGTATACAGAAAAAAAGCATTTGCCAGGTCAGTCACCACATATCCAGTGCCAGGGTCTGTGTAATTTGTTTCGGTAAAGGCACTACCTCTGGAATAGCTGCTACAATTAGAATCACCATATGATTGTGCTTATGATAACCCATAGGCATTCTGTAACTTCTGTTTGTCTTCTGCACAAGCCAAATAAGCAAGAAAAATGTGAATCTGATAGATATCACCACTCCTGCATCTTGCAATTCTTTGAAGTCCTTTGGGGAAGGCTTAGAGGAAGACAGAGTGCACACTTATGACTGTGAATATGTGTATTTAAATTATCATTTAATTAATTTTTTTCTGCACACTTCTTATGTATCAGACATTGAGCGAAGTAGAAAAAGATGAGGGAATAAAGGTGCTGTCCTTAAGGAGTGATTCTTTTCCTGAAAGAGATAGCCAATTGAAGTAAGTGTACACAGGTAAATTGCAATACAACCAATAAGTGGTAAAAGGAGTACAAAATGAAGTGATGGATGTAGAGAAAGAGAGCTATCATTTTTAGAAAAGACCCTTGAGAAGGCACTAAATAAATTCTTTTAGTATTTGCTTCCATTAGTATTGGTATTATAATACAAATCTGTTTGCTAGAATGGGATAATGGGCAAAGTTCATTTCCTTTTTTACACTTTTTTGCAATTTCCAATTATGCCATAATTAACTCATATTTGTTTTATAATTTGAGTACATCTTATTTAAAACTCCTCTCAAACAAAAGTCCTATTCTGTTTCATAGCTACTCAAAAATCCTGCTTCTTAGATAATCCCCAAAATCAATATAACTGATGATGCTGATGATGATGTTGTTTCTGATGAAAATAGTCTGGCGTCACCACTTTCTAGTTGTGTGATCTTGCCCTCTCTGTCTCAGTTTCTTCAAATGTAGAGTAGAAAGGATAAGAATATCTGCTTAATAAGTTTGTTGTAAGAATTAAATAGATGAAGAAATACAAAGCCTTAGAACATTGGCTAGCTCAAGAACTCAGTAAATAGTGGCAATAATAATAACAACATAAAAATCAGGAACTAGCATTTACTGACTATTTATTGCGCTTCAGGCACTATGCCAAACATTTAGATGATCATATCATTTACTCTCCCATGCCAGATGTAACTAACAAGGCTGATATTTTTATTTCAACTGCCTTAGTTATCCACATTTCCAGCCTTGCATCATAAAAGTGGAAATTGTGCAGAGGCATGAAAAATTCATTACTTCATTAGTCATTCATTCCTGCAATTCTTTTGAATCTTTTCACCTAGAATTCAATGGGACAGATTACATCTCTTAACACCATGAGCTTAGTCTTTTTCCCGAAACTAGACAAGAGCTTTAGACTCCTTGAAAGTAGCACAACTTTGCATTTACCATTCTGTTCTCTGGAATAGGGGCTGACCTCAGCATTGACCTCAGTTTGCAGTCTCGCTACCAAGTGATGTAATTACTGTCATGGATGCTATTTCCATTCTCCTAGTGAGGTCTCAGTCTCCAATTAAAAAAGAGGAATAAAAAAAATGAAGAGAAAAAGAAAGGGCAAAAAACTGATTTGACCAACTCTGCAAATAAATTCACGCCCCAAAATGGGAACTGACTCCCAGGAATGAGCCTAGCCCTGGCATTGTGGGAGTGAGAAAGCCTTCTTAACAAAAAGGAGAAAGAGAAATGAAACAAAATAAAGTTTCAGTGGCTGAGAGACTTCAAATAAAGTGGAGAGGTCATTCTGGAGATAATTCTTATGCATTATATAGAGATTCCTTTTTAGTTTTTAGGGTATTAGAATAGCTTAGATATTCCTTTTTAGCTTCTAGTGTATTAGAATAGCTAGAAGGAAATACCTAAAATGGTTGACCTGTAAGCCAGTAGCCTTGATTCTTGATGATGAGTGTATAACTATACAGCTTTCATGGTGTGACCACATAAATGTCAAAACTTAGGACTGACACTCCCTTTATCCTGTATATGAGCAGATGAGTAGGAAAATAAAGACAAAAATAAATAAATACATTATAGAGGGGATAAGGGGTATGGGATGTTTTGGGTGTTCTTTTTTATTTTTATTCTTACTTTGGAGTAATGAAAATGTTCTAAAATTGATTGTGGTGATGAATGCATAACTATACAAGAATACTGTGAGCCATCGATTGTAACCTTCGGATGATTATATGGTATGTGAATACATCTCAATAAAATTGCATTGAAAGAACTGATTTGACCATGTTCTGTACTAGAAGTCATAGGTGGGTGTTTTCAACCTTTAATAAGGATATCTTTAATAAAATGTTCCTTCTCCTGGTTTATCCAGATGAAAGCAGATCAAAACAAGCCAATATAAGAGGAACCAAATGAAATGGGAGCTTGATTGAATGTGTGAGATAAGCTTTTGACCATGATTCCTAGGAATCACCTGGGGCTCTTGACACTATATTTAGAGTCCTGAATTCAAGTCCACATCATAAATACAGTAACCAAGAGAAACCTGGTGTAACTTTTACATGAGCTGCTGAATATCTTTGGGGGGTATAATTCACACCAAAAACACCAGTCATTCTCATTTATTTGTGTCATTCACCCTATAGGGACAATTTTTTAATTATCTTGGGTAATTTAGTTCCACCAACTGAAAGTAAAATTTTCAATTTTCATAAAATAGGATTGTATGAGCAAACCAAATGAGCATAAGGGCATCTCCATTTTTTCAGTCACATTTCTCTATATTCGTTTCTCCCCTTTCCTTACTAGCAAAAGTCATTCCTCCCAGAATGAGCTGACCATACACTGAATATATACTCATATTTTCAGAAAATATTTAGTGCCCATTGCTATGTACCAGACCTTTGTTCTAGGCTCCAGGGATAAAATGATGACCAAGGCAGAGACCCTAGCCCCAAGGAGAGGGACACAGATAAGTAGGCAGGTTGTAGGCAAGTACAAGATAGGAAAGCAGGGTTGTGCCAAACCTAAGTAACTAACCATAGCGTGGGAGTGAAAGAAGATCTCCTGAAGAAAATGATGTCTAGGTTGAGGCGAAAAGAATTTAACCAGTCAGTCCTTTATTCAGTAAATATTTATTGGGTTCCTGTTCTACACAGGCACTGTTATAAACCCTAGATATACAGTAATGAATAAGACAAAATCTCTGCCTTCGTGTAGCTTATTGAGAAAAAAACTGAACATGAATAAGAATATACTGTAACTTTAGGTAGTGTGGTCTATTAACTCATGTCCCCAACAAAAGACATGTTCTTAATCTTGATCCATGTTCCTGTGGTTGTGAATCCATTTGTAAATAGGATCCTTTGAATGTGTTAACATTAAGGTGTGAATTCAATTGTGAATAGGATCTTCTAAAATCCTACTTAGGTGTGGTCAAATTGAATCAGGATGGGCCTTAATCTGCATTAGTGGAGTCTTATAAAGTGAAGCCAGAAATCAGTGAAAGCCATGGGGAGAAGCAGGGAGTCAGTGGAAACCAGAAGAGCAAGCCCAAGGAGAGAGAGATCACCATGAGACGGCAAGAGGCCAAGGAACCCCAAGACTAGCCACCCCGAGAACACAGAGACCTCAGGGAGAGAACCCAGTCTTATCAACACCTTGATTTTGGACTTCTAGCCTCCAGAACCAGGAGACAATAAATTCCTCTTGTTAAGCCAACTAGTGCGTTGTCTTAGTCATAGGAGCACCGGCAAACTAAGGTGTGGAAGAATTTAGTCTCTGTGAAAAATGGGATAAAGCTGAGGGACAAACAGAGGCTGTAAAGCTAAGGATCCAGATAAATTAATCATTTAATTTGCCTTCAGGATTAAAAATACATCTGACTTAACATCCCTGAATCCAAACATTCAAGTATTTTGGGGCTGAAGGGGGTTCCTTCCAGGCTTGCTGTCTTCTGGAGGCCCCTGTCAACAGCTTACTCCAACCTCTTCCATGGCAAGGCAAAGCAAAAAGAGGCATTTACCCCCATATTCCAGAGGGTGTAAAGCCTCAGTGACTGATTGCAGATACTTTCTCCTTCAGTTCTATGTTGGGAAGAAGAATCATGAGAGAGACACTTCCTGTTTGAGAAGATCAGGCCAAATGACCTAAGGTAAAAAAAAAAAAGGCTGGCAACATCAAAAACATTCAATTCTGGCACAAGCTGACTCTACAGGAGTCATGATCAGATGTCATGAGCACTGAGATGGTGGGAAAATCACTTCATGGTTACTTCAAAGATCTGAGATGGTTGCTGGTACACCAGGCTCTGATGATCACCGATCAGCATTGGGATAGAATTTCATAAGATGGGGAAGAATTAGAGTAGCTAAAGACCTAGAAGGCACCATCAAGGCCTATCCTCAGCTTCTTTTCATCTTCCTTACCAGTTTGGTTTTCCTCTCTGCTATCTGGGATTGGCTCAGTATGGCCCATGGGCCAAATCTGGCCCACCATTTTTAATCATAAATAACGTTTTATTGGAACATAAATAAATATCCCATTTATTTATGTATTGTCTGTGACTGCTTTTGTGCTACCAGGACAGAGCTGAGTAGCTGCAGCAGAAACATATGGACCACAAAGACCATTTGTGGTCCTGGGAAGGGCCATTTACTATCTGGCCCTTTACAGAAAAACGTTGCAGACTCTTTGTGTGCTTTTTCACTATGCTAGAAATTATCTCATTAATCCTGATCACCAATCTGTAGGGTAGGAACTGTTATTATTATTTTGCTGATGATAAGCTGAGTTACAGATATGTCCACTTCCTGAGGTCACACCAGTAGTGTGTGATGGATCCATAATTCAATCCATGCAGGCAGACTCCCATGCCCCCACTGTAAACCATGACATGAACTATCTCTAAGAGGTTCACATTAGCACATACAGTGCTATAATTTACCATAAATATATCATTTCAAGTCATCCTCTGGTTGTCCTACAATAGTTAAATATGTCATATTGAAAGGTGGGGCCAGGATACCTTTGGCCTTGGAGGGCATGAAAGGAGATAGTATTTTATTCTGAGAGCAAATCTAAGGGGCTATATGATTTATATTTTGTCACACCACTGGAAGCTGTATGGAGACAAGATTGAATGTGGGCAGGAGTTTGGGGTGGGGGGGAGACCAAGTCAAGAGCTATAACAGAACTCCAGGCAAGAGATGATGATGGTTTGAATGAGACACTGGTGAAGGAACAGAGAGGAGAGGTTGAGGGGTTTGAGACATATTTGGAGGTAGAACCCACAAACTTGTCAATGAATTGGATAAGGAAAAAGAGAGTTAAGGATAATTGCCAGGTCCTGCTTGTGCACCCAGGGAAAAGGGAAAAACTGTGGGGAAAAAGGATAATAGGTGAATAAGAGAGAGGGCAATCAAGCCCTAGAAGCAGATTTTGCAAGCTAGAGTTATCAGTGACCCCCCACAATGTAAATTTGGTCCCCTTTTAACCTTTCTTGTTCCCTTGTTCCAGGCATTTACCTTGAGAGGTGACATTGCCCTTCTCTCTGCCACTCTGACATATAGTGCCAGCAGATTCTGCATAGAAGGCTTAGCTTCAACCCCCGGCTGCCAGTGGAACCACTGTGGGTGCACTCAAAAGGATGCGAGTAAGCTCCAAGGTCAGAGTTTGTTCTAGTTTTCAAGCTGCCAGAATGCGATATACCAGAAACAGAATGGCTTTTATAAGGGGGAATTTATTAAGTTGCAAATTTATAGTTCCAAGACCATGAAAATGTCCAAATTAAGACAAGGCTATGAAAATGTCCAAATTAAGGCACTAACAAAAGGTTACCTTCACACAAGAAAGGCCGATAAAGTTTAGGGTTTCTCTTTCAACTGGAAAGGCACATGGTGAACATGGTGACATCTGCTAGCTTTCTTTCCAGGCTTCTTGTTTCATTATGCTCCCCCAGGGGCATTTTCCTTCTTCATCTCCAAAAGTCTCCAGCTTCATGGGTTCTCGTGGTTCTCATGGCTCTCTCCTGGCTCTCTTGTAGCTCAGTTGTCTTTCTGAAGCTTTCTCCAAAATGCTTCCTCTCTTAAAGGATTCCAGTAAACGAATTGAGACCCACATGAAGTGGGTGGAGTCACATCTCTCTCCAATCAAAGGTTAATACCCACAACTGGGTTTGTCACATCTCCATGGAAATGATCTAATTAAGTTTCCAATCTACAGTACTGAATCGATTAAAGGAAACAACTGCCTCCACAAAATGGATCAGAATTAAAACATGGCTTTTCTAGGGTGCATAATCCTTTCAAACTGGCACAGGACTCTTGGGCTGGATCCAGGCTCCCTACAATTTCCAGGCAGTGATGGCTGTGCAAACTGACTTCACCTCTTGGGTCCCAGTTTTCTCTCTAAAATGGATATTAATACCCACTTCATAGTGTTGTTCTGAGGAGTAAGTGGGAAAGCTATATGAACAAGCACATACCACAGTGCCTAGAATAAGATTTCAACTCTGACTCTCTTCTCCTGTAAAACTGCCAACTGCCTGCACAGACCCCTTGGAAGGTGAAAATGGAGATAGTATTCTCCATAAAGCATGCTGTGGTTCATTAATAAATACTGTCCAGAAATATATTTCTGTCATTCAAATATCAAATATAATTATGAAACACTTAGTTAAAAGGTTTTTTTACTATAAAGTTTTCATGATCTTCAACAGGCTGATGTGCTGGGGTTCTCCACAAGGGAGGGGAGAGTAAACTATCTCTAAAACACATTTTATCATGAACCTTATTTTCTTGACATATCTCTTGGGGTGAATTGGAGCTCATTTCAAAAAAATGCTGGGGTAAAAGCCTTGTATCCCAAAGACCCCTTGTACAGACTTGTTAGAAATAACTATTAACCCACTCAGTCTTTCTGGAGTGGAAGAAGGGAGGGAAGTGGGTGTAATAAGACACTGCCCCAACTTCTGAGTTGCCAGGAGGGGTGGAGAATGGACTCTGAGGCCAAGTCAAAGAGGTCAAACACCAGGGAAGAGATCTGAGTGTTTTCATTTCCTAGTTGCTAAAGCAAATACCATGCAATTGGAGTGGTTTAAACAGTGGGAATTTATTGGCTCATGGTTTTGATACTAGGAGAAATCCAAACCAAGATGCCATCAAGGTGATGCTTTCTTCTGAAGACTGATGTCCTGGGGCTGGCTGCCAGTGATCTTTGGTTTTGGTCCCCTTTGTCACATGGCAATGTACATGGTAGCTATGGTGGTTTGAAGTTATATGTATCACAGAAAAACATGTTCTTAAAAGTAATCCTTTACTGTGGGTGTGAACCCATTGTAAGTAGGACCTTTTGATGAGGCTACTTCAGTTAAGGTGTGACTCACCTCATTCAGGATGGGTCTTAATCCTTATTCCTATTACTGGAGTCCTTTATAAATGGAATAAATTCTAGCACTGGGAAAAAGAAAGCCACAAAAGCAAGAAGCTGTAATCACCAAAACCCAGAAAAGAAAAGAGAAACCACAAATGCTATCATGTGCCTTGGAATGATACAGAGGAGCAAAGGATCACTGACAGCCAGTTTCTGGAAGAAAGCCTCACCCTGTTGATGTCTTAATTTGGACCTTTTCCAATACTCTAACCATAAACGAATAAGTTCCCACTCTTTAAGCTGAACCATTTCATGATAATTTCCTTTAGCAGCCTAAGAAACTAAAACAGCAGCCTCTCCTGGACTCTTCTTTCTTTTCTGGGTTCTATTGACTTTCAGTTTCTGGCTACTCCCACTGTGTCTTCTTTCTCTCTCCTTGACCTGTAAGGCCTTCAATAATAGATTTAAGACTCATCCTGAGCCATAGCTTATCTGAACTAACCTTATCAATAGGTCCTATTTACAATGGGTTCACAACCATAAGAATGGATTAAGTTTAAGAATATGTTTCTCTGGGATGTATAGATGCAAGCCACCATGCTGAGCACCATGGCACCAAGAAAGCAAACAGGGAATCTGAGGTCAGAGGTCATAGACAAGAGGAGAAACCCAGAGCCCAAAACTAGACATAGTACTACAAAAGAGAAAATGAAGAACAGAGCTGAGGTTAAAAACAGGGCAACAGAGATGCAGAGAAGTTCAGTCTTCACTCAAACCACATCTTGTGACTGTAAGACTGTGGCCCTGCAGCCCTTCTCCACCCATGGTTTGTAATGGTCTGACTGGACCAGAGGCATGGCAAGCTCTGGTTAGATGATTGAGTTGTTCATGTGGATTCTCCAACTATACAAAATTGGATGACTTTGTATCATGGCAGGTGTATCCTTTCCTGGAGAGACCTTGAAAAGGGCTGGGGGAAGAACAGGGGATGGTACAAGCAGTAATTAATAGAGAAAGGCCAATAAAGGACCCCAAAAGTGAATGACTTGTTTCTCAATGTTGGGCAGAGTTAGTTCTGCTCAACCCAAACCCACCATCATTTCTCTTGCTGTAAGTTATAGGTTGACAGAGTAACCTTACATAGGATTCCTAGTGTCTCCAGAATTCGAAGTAACTGAAAGATGCAGCCACATTCTTCCCTTGCCCTCCTCCTTGGTTTAAACATTCCTGAGTTTTTAGCACGTTCTTGGCCAATTTAGGAACACACTGAAATCCTTTTTTTTCCCAAAAACATCACGGGCCAAGAATTTGGCCTTTCCTTCAGCTGCTTCTTTGGCAAAGTTCCTCAATGCATTTATCATCCACCCACTCACCACTATCCTGGACCAACTTTTTTTTCTGACTGCTGTAGAGATGTCTCAGAAGAATGTCTCACTGTCACTACATCGGCTGATCTTCACTCATTCAAGAACCCATAACTGGGCTTACCTGACATTTATCAAGCACTCTCTAACTGCCAAGCCTTGAACTAAGCTCTTATGTACTTTACTTAATTTAATTCCCATGACAACCTTACAAGAGAAGGGTTTGTTTTGTGTTTTTTTTCCAGTTTACTGATGCAAAAACTGAGAAGTTGGGTAAAACATGCATTTCCACAGAGAATAAGTACCAGAGCTAGAATTCCAAACGAGGACCAAGCCTCCCCAGCTTAAATGTGACATTCAATAAGAAATCCTAGTGGCATTCAATAAGAAACCCTAATTCCAACACCGATCAGGGGATCTGGAAATGTGGGTTCCGGTTCCAACTCTATAATTTACTACCCAATGGAAAACCCACTCACTTAGCTCATCTCTGTTTTAACATAAAAGCACTGTAGTACAAAGTGATCATATTTAAATCACTTTCAACTATCAGAGTCTATAATCCTTGTGTTCCTTTTACTAAATTAAATACCCAGATGTAAGGACACTCATTGTGTGTTTCATTCTGAAATATTTGCATTTGAAGGGTTTGGCTTTTTTCCTCCATTCAATCCTTTAAGGCAATGTCAAGTATTTCTCTGGGTTATTTTTTTCTTTGTTTTGTATGCTCCGGATCCATCCCCCTGCCCCAAAGCACTCTAATTTTCTTTTGGGCTACTTCACCTCTGCCATGTGGATGATAGAGTCAATCACAGCAGTAGGGTGATATTGAGCTTGCCTCCCTCTATAGAAACCAGTGGGTGCCTTCATCTTTGTAGTCCTTGTATAGCCAGGGGGTAGTCATGTGATCATGCCAGAAACATTCGGATTTAAACTCCTGGGCTTCCACGACACAAGTCACCAAGATGATCCACGTCAAACCTTACCATACATTATACAACAGTGGGAGCAACACTTCTGGGATAGTGGGAGCTGCAACTGTATGGCATCCTGTACCAACAGCAGCTTCCTGACCAAACTGTTCTCCTGTGGAATGATTTCAGCTGTGGTCCCTGCGGTTACACTCTCTAGAGCTGCTCTGCCTCCTGTCCTGTCCCCAGTCTAGCTTTCTACACTCCCCATCCATAAGGTAAGCTCTCTGATGCATCCCTATGGTTTGTTTGTCTGTTTTTTACTTTGTATTTCCTTGGGTTTGAAATATTTCTCCCATAGAGTCTTCTGAAACTGATAGTTTGAAATTACCTTCAAATTCAATTTATAATTCACATGCACAAAACTGGTCTCATTAAATCATCGTCTTATTTTTTTTAGCTTTTTATTGCATAGTATATATACAAAGCAAAAAAAGAAAAAAGCAATAGTTTTCAAAGCACTCTTTAACAAGTGCTTTGATCCCAGAGTTTGTCATGGGCTACATACCATCAACTCAGGTTTTTCCTTCTAGCTGTTCCAGAACATTGGAGGCTAGAAGGAATAAATATTCTGTTATTAGCACAATCAACTTTTCTTCTTTTTTGTGAAAAATAACATATACACAGGGCAGTGCAAGGCAGTACAATGGCAGAATTCTCACCTGCCATGCCGGAGACCTGGGTTCATTTCCTGGAGCCCGCCCATGCCAAAAACAAAACAAAAATGGCATATATACAAAAAAGCAATAAATTTCAAGGCACAGTGCTACAATTTGTTGTAGAACAGATTTCAGAGTTTGGTATGGGTTGCAATTCCACAATTTTAGGTTTTTACTTCTAGCTGCTCTAAGATGCTGGAGACTAAAAGAAATATAAATATGGTGATTCAGCAATCATGCTCGTTTGTTAAACCCTACCTTCTCTGTACAACTCCACCACCACCTTTGATCTTTCTCCCACTCTTTAGGGGTTGTTGGGCTATACCCATTCTAACTTTTCCATGTTGGAAGGGGCTGTCAGTAATATGGGGTAGGGAGATGGAACTAGCTGATGTTCTGGAGAAGCTGGCCCCTCTAGGTTTCGGGACTTATGTGGTTCAGGGACCCATCTGGAGGTTGCAGGTTTCTGGAAAGTTACCCTCGTGCATGGAACCTTTGTAGAATCTTATATATTGCCCTACGTATTCTTTAATTGCCTGGAGTGGTTCTGGTCAGTATTTGGCAAGTTATGATAGGTAGCAATGTCTAACTGAAGCTTGCATAATAGTGACCTCCAGAGTAGTTTTTCTACTCAACTTGAACACTCATAGCCACTGATATCTTATTTGTTACCCTTCTTTTCCCCCTTTTGGTCATGATGGCATTGTTGATCCCATGGAACCAGGACCAGACTTATCCCTGGGAGTCATCTCCCACGCTGCCAAGGAGACCTTCATCTCTGGATGTCATGTCCCGCATAGAGGGGAGACCTTGCCTTATTTTTTACCTAAAAGATTTCCACCTAACTTGATCCTCCACTATATTCATCTGTCTTGATTTTGAAAGATTTCCAAATATCAAGCTGGCTGCAGACCTGACTTTTAGTATGAAAAGATCTAGGAAGGGCAGGCAATGGTGGCTCAGTGGCAGAGTTTGCGCCTGCTATGCTGGAGACCCGGGTTCGATTCCAGTGTCTGCCCATGCAAAAAGAAAAAAAAAATCTAGGAAGAACTCTTGTTTCTGCCAGTAAACACTTGTGTGACTTTAAGAATGTGAGCCACATTCTGTGCCTTCATTTCCTCAGCAGCAAAATGGGAACGCCAACTACTAGCTACTTGTTGGTGAGTGAGAAACCAAGTATGAGGGTTCTGAGCACAAAGACTGTCACTTGGTGGGAGCTCGATATTCATTCAGTCATTAAATGGCTGGAGACATGGCATCCCAGAGGGCAGCTCCAAAAGAGGATTCCAAAACAGTCATGAACAGTAGCAGGAGGGCTGACTAAGCATAGATCTTCCCAACATGAGACCAATGCTCATTTGGAGGCTACACTTCGGCATTTCGGCTTTAAAAATGTTCATAAGCTAGAGTTGCACAAAGTTTCTATTGATCCCAGCTCTGCTCAGACTCACAGGGCTGGCTTCCTTCTTTCTAGGGTAGTTCCCAATTAATACTTTTTATTCTATTGAAATGATTTCTGTCTAAAATTTCTTGATTCCCTTTTCTTAAAAAGAAACCTAAAAAACTCAAAATATATTCTAATTCTATCTCTATTATCCTGATATTACTTTTCCTTAAGGTTAAAAACATGTGCGTTAAGGTTAAAAACTGTCGTGTCTTCCAGAAAAGACCAGTTCAGTTTATATTGGGTTTTTGTTTCTCTTTCTCTTTCTCCGCTCTTAACATGATAGACAAACAGACATTCTAGAAATCACACGGAGGCACAACATTTTTGGATACTTCATCCCTGTATCTACCTCTTTTTCCCACATGAAGAGTATTTACAATGGCATGGAATATGGAGTTCTTGAAACAGCTTAAAAGAGTTCAGTTCACGGTTCCAAATTAAATAAGATTGTATTCAAGCCAGACGTATAACACACTAACAAGGAGGAGTTGATCAGAGCTGGGCTTGGTAGCAGTTGACATAAGCTAAGGGTTCAGGTGGCAAATGTTGTTGAAATGTTTTGGGTTTAACATCCAGGGAAGCAGAAAGCCTCTTTTGTTGCTCAGATGTGGTCTCTCTCTAAGGCCAATTCTGCCAATAAATTCATTGCCCTCCTCACTACATGGGACATGACTTCCAAGGGTGTAAATCTCCCTGGTAATATGGGACATGACTCCCAGGAATGAGTCTGGCCCTGGCATTATGGGATTAAGAGAGCCTTCTTGACCAAAAAGGGGAAAAGGAATAGAATAAAATAAAGTTCAGTGGCTAAGAGATTTCAAATATAGTCATGAAGTCATTCTTGAGTTTATGCTTATGCAAGCTTTAGCCAGATATTGCAGACTACCACAGTATGCCAAGGCCCAACCAACAGCATCTCTGAAAACCATAGGGAGTGTCCTGGGCTCTGTCTAAGTCTCTCTAAAGTTTTTCTTAGTACGCTTATTTTTTTAGAAACCTAAGGCCTCCAGATTGATCCTATGCCAGATAAGCTCTGAAACCCAGAGTTAACAGTCTCTCCAAGAATATCAACCAATTTCATTCCTCTACTCTATGAGATCAACACCTTTACCAGTTAAAATGATCATTGCCCAGATATCCCTGAAGTTTGAGGAAATGACCAAATGAGAGTGAGGAGATAACCAAGAAATTAGGATTTAACAAACAACTTTGACTACTGACCCATTACATAGATACTTCTTTTTAGTGTCTGGTATTTTAGAATAGCCAGAAGGAAATGCCTGAAGTTGTTGAATGGCAATCCAATAGCCCTGATCTTTGATAATGATTAATTATATAGCCAAAAAAAAAAAAAATCAGTTGCCCATGTTTGTATGAATCTATTTCTGGATGGTTTGTTCTGTTCCATTGAAATATATAATTATGTCTGACAATATTACACTTTCTTGTAAGTCTTAAAATTGGGTAGAGTACAATACTAGTGGTCAATTAGGGTGGTGGTGGTAAAGGGTATGGGATATGTGCCAGTTTGAACCTGTCATGTACCCCAGAAAAGCCAAGTTATTTAATCCTCATTCAGTATTGCTGGGTGGGATCTTTTTTATTGTTTCCATGGAGATGTGGCCCACCCAATTGTGGGTGATAACTTTAGATTAGATGTTTTCATGGAGATGTATTTCCACTCATCCAAGTTGGGGTCATTTACTAGAGCCCTTTAAGAGGGAACCATTTTGAGGTGCAAGGGTAGTTCAGTGTTAGAATTCTTGCCTGCCATGCAGGAGACCCAGGTTCAATTCCCAACCCATGCACTTCCCAAACAAACAAAAAATTCAACAAATGCTGCAATAACAGGATACTCACATGAAAAGAGAATGAAATGTGACCCTGGCCATACAGCATACCAAAAAAAAAAAAAGAGGGAACCATTTTGAAAAAAGTACAGAACCAACAGAGCCCACCCAGCCACAGCCCTTTGCAGATGCAGAAGGAAAATGTCCCCATGGAAGTTTTATGAAACGAGGAAAGAAAGCTAGTAGACATTGCAATGTGCCTTCCCAGCTGAGAGAGAAACTCTGAACATCATTGGCCCTTTCTTGAATCAAGGTATCTTTCTCTGGATGCCTTAGTTTGGACATTTTCATGCCTTAGAACTGTAAACTTGCAAAAATTCCCCTTTTTAAAAGCTATTCCACTTTTGGTATATTGCATACTGGCAGCTTTAGCAAACTAAAACAGGAGTTTTCTTTTTATTTCTTTTCTGGAGTAATGCAAATATTCTTCTAAAAATGATCATGGTGATGAATGCACAACAATGTGATGATACCGTCAATATTGATTGTATACTTTGGATGGATTGTACAGCATGTGAATATATTTCAACAAAATTACATTTTAAAAAAAGATCCAGAGACGGTAGGCCACAGTGGCGCAGAGGCAGAGTTCTCGCCTGCCATGCCGGAGACCTGGGTTCAATTCCTGGTGCCTGCCCATGTAAAAAAAAAAAAGAAAGATCCAGGGAAGGTGAAAAATAGTTTACTCTTTTGTTTATTCATCCATTCATGCATTCTTTATTTAGTAATGCTTCATCAGAATATGATGGAGGATTACACTATCAGAATACAGTGGAGAATTGGCCACAAGAGCATTGTCTCCCTCACCAATAAGATACTTTTGGATAATGTAGGTGTTACAGATGAAATAAACTAGATGATGGATAAGAAAGCAATGGTGGAAGATAGGTTGCTACTTAACAGAGATGATCAAGGAAAGCCTCTCTGAGGAGGTTGCATAAAAGCCAAAGGTTCTGAATGTGCAAAATTGCAGAAGAAAGAGCATGTTGCACGCTGGGGGCACAGTTAAATGTGGATACTGTGATCAGTGAGCCTGGAGAGATCAGTGAGCCTGGAGAGATAGGCAGAGCCAGAGATGAAGAGAACTGATTCCACAGCAAGGAGCATGGATTCTGTCTTCTAGAACTGCTGCAGGATTTTTAGCAACAGAGGGAATAAATCTGATATGTCTTAGCAGTACCATGCTGGATACGGTACAGGAACTGGGTATTGGGGACTGCTTCACATGCCCGGCAGAAGATATGTTCGAGTCATAATCTATTCTTGTTGTGTGAACTATTCATAAATAGGACTTTGAATATGTTGCTATGAGGTGTAAACCATCTGTGAATAGGATCTTTGAAGATCCTATTTAAATGAGGTCAAATTGAATCAGTGTGGTGTTCTTTTAAGCAGAGGCAATTTGTGTGAAATCAGTCAGATGTAGCCAGAAGTCAGTAAAAGCTACAGGAGACCAAGGACACAGAAAACCATGTGACAGTCACAGAGATACAAGGAAGGAACCTCATGGATTGCAGCAAGGCAGCATCAGAGTACTGTAGACTCTCAGAGAAAGCATTGCCTGCCAAGACCTTGATTTTGGACTTCTAGCCTCCAAAATCATGAGACAATAAGTTCCACTTGTTTAAGCAAATGCATTGTGTGATATTTGTCATAACAGCCCTGGCAAACTAAGACACTGGGTTAGGGAATCCCTCTCAAATTCTTTTTCATCAAGAATTTGAGGGTTCTCTAGAATCAGCAGGAGAGATCTGTAAATATGAGATTTATAAAGGTATCTCATGCAACTGTGATACGAGAAGAGCCCAAAATCTGTAGGGCAGGTTGTGAAGCTGGCAGTTCTGACTAAGGTAGGTCTGGAGGAACTCCACAAGAGAGGCTTGCTGGCTGAAGAAGTGAGTCTTTCTTCTTCCTTAGAAGCCTTGACTGATTGGATTATCTCATTGTGGAAGACACACCTTCGTTGATCACAGATGTAATTAGCCACAGACACAATCAACTAACCAACAATTAAATCACCCAGCCATGAAATATTCTTGCAGCAATGATCAGGCCAGTGCTTGCCTGACCAGACATCTGGGTATAATCATGTGGCCAAATTGACACCAGAACCTACCATCACAATCAGTAAGACTGAAACAACCAACCTTTATCTCCATTGTGTCTTCCCTTGAAAGGGTGAACAATGTAAACTATATCTGATGATTTTCAACAAAACAATAACGTGATGCTGATTATATTCCTGGCCAAGGCTCTGAAGCTGGAATTTTGTAGAAATAATCACTAAAGGCACATGTAATGAGATACAAGCAACGTTGTTGCCAGACAAAGGCAGTGGATTTTTTTGCCCCATGTGCTCAAATGACCAATTCCTGAGACACTGGGTTTCAAAGAGAGGAAAAGTTTATTGCTAGGCACATAGTAGGAAAGCAGATGGCTCAAAGGCCCAAAAATCTGTCTCCCCAAACTGCGGTAATTCTGGTAGTTTTATAGGATTAGAAGATGGGCAGTTCTTAAGATAATTAGTACAAAGGCACCAGATGATATAATTAAAGGTGATCTAATTATTGAGCATTCACAGATGGATCACATGTTTAGTCACTGAATGTATGTAAGAAAATGACAGCCTTAATATAATATGGTGATTTTTAGTTTTATGATAAAGCATAGGTGACTTTTAGATTAAAGTCTAAGCTACTGTGTACGTCAGGCAGCCCATGTTGGTTATATCCAGCTTCGGTTATCAAGATGGACTTGGGTGGGTTAGTTTCTGGGCAGACCCAAGACCCTTCATTAATGAACATTAGGGACTGTCTTTAGTGATTACAAGACTCTAACATTGAAAAACTGGATAAATGGGTACAAGTGAAGGTTAGTCACAAGGCTTTTACAATCACAGGGGCAGAAGATAAAGGCTATACAATCATTATCAGAGATCAAGGCAGCTGGACTACAGTTTAGAGATTTCAGGAATTTCCTTCTGTCTACTCAAATATACCAGAAAACAAAAAAGAATATCTACATAATGATTCAGTACTCAAAGTCATCCCTTAAATCCTAATTTCTCAGTTATAACGTGTCTTACAGTATCCAGTACCTGGAAGACAGTAAATCAATTAAAGAGCTAAGAATCCAACCAACCCAGCCATTCTCTGCCCAAGGTAGAGGGAGGGCTCCTTTGGGCTGCCAGGGAAAGAGAATCCTGGGCTAGAACACGTCTCTACGTAGAGGACAACCATGAGCCTCTCTCCCTGCTGCAAGTGCCCTTTACATACGAGAACACTGGAATTGGGGAGATACCAAGCCAAGGTCAGCTCCTTTATATCAGGATCTCTATGGACGAGGCAGAATATCATCATGTTTTCAAATGTGCAGATTAAAATCAATGTTGAGCATGTAGGAGCAGAAAAATGGCAGTGAGGTCCGATACTCAGGAAAGGTTTCTTAACACAGGCAAAACACATTATCGTGGACCCAGGAGCATTTTCCCATGGCCACTGTTTGCCATTATTTTAATGGTGGTAAAATATTTCTTAAGCAAACTACTTAACAGTTATATAAGCAAATTCTCCTGTGGCTGGACATTTAGATTGTTTTCAGTTATCCGAACTACTATAAAACGACTGCCAAGATCATCCTTGTTCCTTTAGATTTTTCCATATTTTGGATTATTATTTTAGGACCAACAGCAGGCAAACTTTTGGTATAAAGAGCTAGAAAGTGAGTATTTTAGGCTTTGTTGAGTCATATGGGCTTTGCCACATCTTTTTTCTTCCACCGACCTTTAAAAATGGTAAAACAATTTTTACCTTGCACACCGTATAAAAATTGGACCCAAGCTGAATTTGGCTTGCCACACTGCAGACTCTTGTGTTAGATTCTTAGAAGTACTGGATTAAAGGATATGATCATTATAATATTATTTATACCTACTGACACATTCTACCTCAGCAATGTGTGCTGTTTTTGTGTCTTCCAAATATTGGGTGTTATTTTATTTTTCATTATATAATTTCTCATTATATTATTTTAAAATATTAAAATAGTAAATAAAATTTTAAAATATTAAATAAAAATTTAAAATATTAAATATCATTTTAAATTTAAAATATTAAATATTTTTAAATATTAATTTTTGGTCAATAAAATCTGAATTTTTGTTAAAGACAGACACTTTTCCAGGACTTTTTATTCATTCATTTAAACATTTCAATCTTACTAAAACTTTTAAAAGTTTGAAATTGAAGCCCAGGACTCGAGAGAAATAAATGACTACACTACCTTTTCAATATGCTATGGAGGACAGGCTAGCTGTACCATATAAGATGACCAGGTCACATTAGGCTCTCGGTTCACTGAGAATATTACATTCCCAGGACCACAACCATCCTGTCACCTGATGAATTTGTGTAAAAATCAGGCTTATCATTTTGGGAGTGTCTGGCATATGTCAAAGGAAGGGACTATTTTAAACCTAGGACTTGTCTATAATTCAGTTCCTATTTGTCAGAATTGTCTCTTGGCCTCGGAGTAATATTAGCCTCACACTTGCTTGGTGGCAAAGCAAGAAATTTGTCCTGGCAGCTGTGTGCCCAATGCTGCCATCACAACTGCCATCACAGCTGCCATCACAGCTACCATCACAGCTACCAGTGGGAGCCGGAAAGGAGCCCACAAGGAAGAGGGCCAGGAGAAAGATCACCAAGGCGTCCACTACACTGCAACCTATGTGCCACAAAGAAATCTACCTCCTGGACTATAATATGTAAGAAATTAATATTAAGTGCAATTTCCATAATCAACTCACAAAATGGTGACCCAATCCCAGGCCATTTTCTTGGTTTTAGGGAATGTAGACCCTCTTCCCTACAAGAAAGTAGGTTAACTCTTCTGCCATTTACCAGATGGAATCCAGAAAAGAAACCACAGCAGCAGCTAGCATTTATTGGGAACTTACAGATCAAAAGATTAACTGGTTAATTCTTGTAAATCTTCTTAAAATTGAAAAATGATTTTAAAACTGAACATACATTAGTAGCCAGTGATTCTGGTTTATCTCTCATAAAAAAATAATATTTTATAAGTGTTATATGAGTAGTACAACGCTTTCCCATGGATAATACAAGGGCAGAATTCAAGAAAACCTTTCGAGTTAACACAAAAGGAAAAGAAAACCAAAGAGAAACATATCATTCCTGAGACAATTGTCAACGAGAACCAGTATGAGAAGGCTTTTCTCATCACCATCTATGAGTGCTAAGAAAAATGTATTGTTAAATTGGAGGTTTTCACATTTTGACCTGGTATCTTTTAATAAGTGTACCTAGTATATGCAAGATATTAATATCCTTTAAGGAAATTGAAAATAGCACACACACACACACACCTTGCTCCATTTGAGCAAGATATAAGGCATGTATTTTAATATTTGTAAACTAAGATTAAAAGTTATAAGTACCCTGGGAAGTACAGATATAATACAAAAGGATTTCAGATAAAGAGGATGGAATAAGAGAGGATTCATGGAAAAGGTTACACTTGAGCTAGGTATTAAAGATTTAGATATAGGAAAATGAATCAAATGACATTTCAGGTAGAAAGAATAAACAGTATAACCATAAGCAAAAAAACATGTGGTGTACCAAAAAGAAGAAAGTAATATATCAATCTGGAAGAATTGTGAAGGTGAAAGTGTGATATCTGATTTAAAAATTCAGAAGGAGTCAGATCACGGGAGCTCTCACAAATCAGATGATGAAACTAAGAAGAAACCACGGGAGCAAGGGAAAAATGTTAGTGCAAGGGTGAGAAAAAGAATTGCCCGGTGCTAAGCTCGTAATGTAAATCGGTGGAGTTATAGGTCGGCAGGTATCATGGTAAAAACAGCACTAGTGTCAGGTGCAGTGGAAAGCAGCAGTGCACGCTCTCCTGCTTCAGCTGATTCTTACCATGCGGTAACCCAGGCTCAAAGTTGCCAGTTCTTATCATTTACCAAGAGAAATTTTAAAAGAGAGAGAGAGATCCACTTTTTATATGAAATCAACAGTTGATTCAATTTTTTTATACAGTTAGGCCCAAACAAAATTTATATGCAGGCTCCCGGTAACCTGTAAGACCCAATTTGAACTTTTGCAAAACTGCCATGCTCTGTGGAAGGCAACCTCAAAATCTTCCTCCTTCTGTATTTCGGCACCTGTATCTCAGCTCCCTACTCTCCCATCAGACTTTTTATCATTCACCCTCGAGATAGTTATTTGTATTAGCTCAGAAAGTGTTTGTTATTTTTTTTTTGTTCTCTGACAATAAACTGGATTACACATATTCTAGCCCTGCTGATGGTAGGCCACAGATGTTTTATGTGTTAGGATAGGCTCCCTGCTGTAACAAACGACTCCAGTTCAGTGGCTTAACGCAATGCAAGATTATTTCTGTGACACACAACTGTTCAGTGTGGCTGTTCCCAGTTGGCTGGCTTGCTTTCCTGGCAATCATCTTCAGGCTCTTTCTCTCTGGTGACTCTGCCTTCTTTGCATCCATGAGTCGTCTTCTTTTTCTGTGACGCACGAAGGACAAAGAATGGAGTCACATGTGGTAGGGTATCACAAGCCAGACCTGTAGTGGGGCACATGTTTTCACCCCACATTCCACTGGCCATGATATCATGGATAAACTAAACTGCACAAGAGGTTGGGAAATAGAGTTTAAGCCATATGCTCAGGAGGAAACAGGACATGGTTGGGCAAATGAACAGCTAATCTCTGCCTCATTTTTCAAGCAGTATTTGGTTTTATTCAACTTCTCAGCTCAAAACCAACCCTGCATGTGCCTTTACATGGTGAGATACAAACAAGGTTGAGACAATAAGCTTGAACTAAATGCAGGAATTAGTCACAGCATTCAGTGACTGTTTCTGATTATCAGTCCCTTTGATTCAACACCAGCGAAGATGTATTCATCCCCTTCCTCTCTTTCCCTCCCAAATGCATGAGAAACTCCTCCAAAAGCCAACACCAACTTGGTGATTCACCTGTAATCATCATCCCCCTTATCCAGGAGCCTCTCTTCTGTCTACTCCTATAACAGCATCCTTCATGTAAAGTATACCATTGAAAAGGATGAAAAACATGCTTGAATGTCATTAGACTTCTGATTCATATCAGGAAAGTAGGCTCATCAAACACTGGTTATGCCTTTGATCAAGGCAAGGTTTAATCAAACAATTAGCATATGGATCTGATCAAAGCATAGATGTTAATATGCTTATTATTCTTTCCTCTACTGTAAAATCAGTGGTTTCAATTAGTTCACCTTCAAGTTCCCATGTGACTGTGACATTCCACCCATTCCAAGGAAAAAGTTCATGAGCCTTGTCCTCATCAGTGACCCAGCCAGGACTAACACAAAGTCCCTGGTTCCTAGTCTACTTTGATGCTCTTCTAAGCACAGATATAATACTTGGTCTTATGGCTTAGAATAGCCCAGCCAGCGTGCCATGATTAGAGATTGATGGCTATAAATGCCACATAGAAATAAAAATCTAAGCCCTTTCTCATAGATTCAAAAATTCACAAGAGTTGAAATTTTATTAGAACACTATTTGAATGGCTGCCCCAAAAAGTTCCTGGATTCACCCCAAGAGAACCTCTTTTGTTGCTCAGATGTGGCCTCTCTCTCCAGCCAACACAAGCAAACTTACTGCCCTCCCCCTCTCTACGTGGGACATGACTCCCAGGGGTGTGGACCTTTCTGGCAATGTGGGACAGAAATCCTAGAATGAGCTGGGACTCAGCATGAAAGGATTGAGAAAACCTTCTCAACTGAAAGGGGGAAGAGAGAAATGAGACAAAATAAAGTGTCAATGGCTGAGAGATTTCAAACAGAGTCGAGAGGTTATCCTGGAGGTTATTCTTACACATTATATAGATATCATCTTTTTAGTTAAGGTATAATGGAGAGGCTGGAGGGAACTGCCTGAAAATGTAGAGCTGTGTTCCAGTAGCCATGTTTCTTGAAGATGATTGTATAATGTATAGCTTTTGCAATGTGACAGTGTGATTGTGAAAACCTTGTGTCTGATGCTTCTTTTATCTACCTTGTTAACAGACGAGTAGAACATATGAAATAAAAATAAATAATAGGGGGAACAAATGTTAAAATAAATTTAGCTTGAAATGCTAGTGATCAATGAAAGGGAAGGGTAAGGGGTATGGTATATATATGAAATTTTTTCTGTTTTCTTTTTATTTCTTTTTCTGGATAAATGTAAATGTTCCAAGAAATGATCATGATGATGAATATGCGACTATGTGATGATATTGTGAATTACTGATTATATGTAGAATGGAATGATCAAAAGTTAAGAATGTTTGCATTTGGTGGGTTTTGGTATTTAAAAAAAAATTAGACCTAAAAGTCATCCCCAAGAGAACCTCTTTTGTTGCTCAGATGTGGCCTCTCTCTCCAGCCAACACAACAAGCAAACTCACTGCCCTCCCCCTGTCTACATGGGACATGACTCCCAGGGGTGTGGACCTTCCTGGCAACGTGGGACAGAAATCCTAGAATGAGCTGAGACTCAGCTTCAGGGGATTGAGAAAACCTTCTCGACCAAAAGGGGGAAGAGTGAAATGAGACAAAGTGGCAATGGCTGAGAGATTCCAAACAGAGTTGAGAGGTTATCCTGGAGGTTATTCTTACATATTATATAGATATCACCTTTTTAGTTAAGGTATATTGGAGAGGCTGAGGGAACTGCCTGAAAATGTAGAGCTGTGTTTCTTGAAGATGATTGTATAATGATATAGCTTTCACAGTGTGACTGTGTGATTGTGGAAACCGTGTGTCTGATGCTCCTTTTATCTACCTTATGGACAAATGAGTAAAACATGGATTAAAACAAATAATAGGGGAGCAAATGTTAAAATAAATTTAGTAGATTGAAATGCTAGTGATCAATGAAAGGGAGGGGTAAGGGGTATAGTATGTATGAATTTTTTTTTGTTTTCTTGTCATTTCTTTTTCTGAATTGATGCAAATGTTCTAAGAAGTGATCATGATGATGAATATACAACTATGTGATGATATTGTGATTTACTGATTATATGTATAGAATGGAATGATCATATGGTAAGAATGTTTGTGTTTGTATGTTGGTATGTTTAATAAATAAAATAAAAAATAAAAATTTTAAAAGTTCCTGAATTCAGCAGCTATGTTTTTTGGATCATAAGGCTTTGGACAGAAAAATACACAGAGAGAGAACAGAGAGGGCTTGAATATAAATATATGTAGCACTTTCTAAAAAAATCAGGTATTTTGATTTTTATTTATGATCTATCATTCTTGAGGTTCTCTGTGTACATAAAAGATTTAGATTTTCTTCCAACATAATTTGCTCTAGGCTGTCACATTTTTAATAAATTTTCAACTGAGAATATATTATTTTCTTACATTCCTATTATTATTATGTGGGATTAGGTGTTCCTATGTAGAACATACTTGATATTACTTTTCCTCATTAATATACAATGATCTATTCACTCATTCCTCCATCTATTCATCTATTCTATGTGGGCTTTTAACGTTACAATTAGCCAAAGACTGATGTTGTAAAATTTCATTAAAAAACTGTTTCTAGAAATAGAGATGCTTGTTTCTAAAAACAGAAAAACAATTAAATCAATTCATTAAGGGATATAGATTACCAAAATCTATATATAATTCTACATAAGTGAAAGCAATGTTTATATTTTAAGATTTTTGGAAATTCATTTTATTAAATGAGAAGTAATATTTCAATACTTCTAATTTTTAACTTCATTTTTAATTTTTTTGTATTTTAATTTTTCATTGCATTTCTTTTAGCTTTCTAAAGAATGCAAGTAACCTATATTTTTTGAAAATATATATATTTTTGAAAATCCATTTTCTGACCAGAAACCCCTATAACCTCTAGTTCTTTATATTTATATGGTTTTAAATTTTAGATATTTATTTTCTCACCATAATGGAAAAAGTTTATGAAATTGGCAACTTCATGGATTCACCAGATTCTCCCCAGAAAACAGAGAGGAATAAAAAAAGTTTAAGTCACTATTGAAGGAGTATGGTAACGATTATCACACATTTGGAACCAAGTGTCCACATAATTCTTCCTGTTATTCAACCTAAATGTCATATTTACTTCAAAATGTTCTCAAGTGAAGCAATAGTGTAAAGTAAATTATGCTGGCATTTTTCTACTAAACATTCATTTTGCACACAAGATTAACATTTCAAAGATGGGCATGTATAAAATAAACAATATTCTCTTGTGAGATGAATTACAATAGCAGCTATGGCCCATAAAATTTGTTATAAGGTCATGCTAACAATAGCAAAAGATCATGTCATACAACTGCAGAATTGCTCATTTTAGGAGACTGACTGGAAATTGTCAACATTTTAGAAAGGAAAGAGAAAAGGAGCCACTTTTGGACACTCTAGGAGAGATGTGGAGGGCATGTGAAATGACATGAAGACTATTCTAATCTACGAGATGGTTAAATCATAAATGTGTCATCTTAGATTAATTTACCCTTGTTTGTAACTGTGATCTCCTGAAATTCTGAGAGGAAATACCAGAACATTATTTATTCTGTAAAACAGCAAAACGAACAGTAAACGAAATAAATACTTTGAAACAAGTTAGAAGACACTGATGGTACAAGCTATGGCACAGGTGCAAGAAGAGTTTCTAAATTGGCTTTGAAGACCTTGAGATTCAGTTCATATGTGAGGTTATTTACAAAGAACTTATCAAAAGTGAAGTTCATCAGTAGGTCTGAGTTTCACATTAAATTATATTATAAAAGATGAATCTGATAGAATCCTAACACAGTCCTTCCTGTTTTCAGCTTTATGCTGCAAAACAGAATAAAACTACCATTGTTTTATACCAAAGTACATTGTCTATTGGTAGAGTTTTTTCAAGTTTGTCAAAAACTAAAATAAGAATTGAAAGCAAAAAAAAAACCAATGATTCCCCCTTGGCAAACTGTTTAAAAATTGGTTCGTTTTTCTCTATCAGAGCATGTGAATGAACTTGTCAAAAATTGCAAGTCTCTGTGAAAATATATATTAGCATTTATCAATAAATTTTATTGGTTGCTTTACCAACAAAATTAACTTAGAAAAGTTAAAAACAGTTTACTAGTGATGCTCAGTTGGTATTAGAATTTGAATCCTAAAGAATTATTAAGTTTGAAAGAACAATATCTGTGCATGCTTGATGAGAAGCTTTATTATTGTTTCAGGAGCCTTGAAATGGGAAAAGAGAGTTTGAATGGATTAAAAATTCATTTGCTTTATCTTAAGAAATGCAATGTTACAATTTTTAGTGAAAAAAAAGGAAGAGTTAACTGGATTTAAAGAATGATCATATAATCAACTACAGTGTAAAGATCCTGGATTATCAAAATATGAGTAAATGGTGGGAAAGAAGCCAACAGGACAAAAAGTAGTAAGTATCCTTCTTCCATCTGCTGTTACCAACTTGTGAAGTTTCTGCTTGATGGTAAGTACAAAGAAAATGCTGACATGCATCAAATTAAAAAAAAGACTTCACCAAGAACTATGGGTAGCAATTTTAAGCAATATGACAGTAAAAATATTATATTCACAAAAGCACACTCAAGTTCCTTATTAGAAAATTCTAAAATATTTTATTTGGAAGTATTATACAAATTCAGTATTATCTTTCCCATCACTTGGTACTTTTATTATGATTATAAAATATAAAGAAAACATAATAATTATTTTCTTCAAGGCCCACATAAAGATACCCTAAAATCCCTCAAATTCACCTCAGTGTGCTATTTAGGTATGCTCATTTTCTATGTGTGATGTGACATGAAGAACTCTGAGAATCCTTGTGAACAGCCAGATAGGGTGTAACACGAATTAACAAGAATATGTGTAGAACATTTGAATGAGGTTGAATAAATACCTCATCCAAAAATAGTGGAAAACTCCAAAAGAACTGGAAAACAGAGAGATTTACATAAAGTCCATCCTTTAAAAATCGTTTGTAAAAATGGAGTCCCAACACATTAAAAAAAAAGGGTTAAAGACCTCAAGTAAATAAGGTAACCAAAAATGAGAATTAAACTTCAGTCTGATGCCATAACTATAATCAGGTGATTAACTTGAGGAAATGTTAACTATTAACACAGTAATTTCTTCCTATGGTGATATAACCACTTTTAATGGTTATACAGTAGAATCAATCATTTCTCCTCTGCTTCTCTGCTCTTGTCCTGCCAGTTTTCCATAGAACACCTCTGCTGAAATGAGCCAGAAAGGACGTTTGCCCACCGTTTTCTTGAAAGGTCTCCCACATAGTGTCTCTTACAGAATCCAACAGTAAGTACGCTCTTTTCTTAGGAAAAACACTAAGGAGTTCCTAGCTACTCCAATATGAGTGATGGCAAACCTCAAAACTAACACTGAAAATGCATGAGTGAGACACCAAAAGCAGGAATCAAGACAGAATATAAAGAGCTATTTTACCAAACTCGGTAGAGTCCCATTTACTACCCGATTATGTAGAACTCTATGGAAAGAGGTATGAATGTGAGACATGCATAGTAATAACGGTCAGCAGCAAACATTTCCTTTGGGGGAAATGAGAAGGCATCTCACATGTCGGCTACAACAATTTCAAATGCTCTAAGTAAGCTGGAAAAACATGAAGCTTTCAAATATATTAGATACATATTAATCCATTTGAAACAAAATTTGTCAAGCAACTGAGAGTAATTTTAAAATTGTAGTAGCAACAATTATTGCTACTGTTATTAATCCTTACTATCCTATTTTTATAATAAGGGAAGTCACAGACTCTGTATCTCCAGATCTCTTGAAATCTTAACATATATAAAGTGTGGAAAATACAACCTTACTGGAACGCCCCTCACATTCTATTAAAGGATAAAATTAAAACCTTAGACTAGACAGCTTCTAAGGCATCAAACCCCTAAATTCTATACTGTCTTTGGTCATTTTCCATAAATCCAATCATAAAAAAATAAAGAATTTAGGATATTAAAATCACTTATACTGTATCTGGACTCAAATTAAAAACATCCAGTATTGTGTAAAAACTGTAAAATATTAATAGAATTTTGAATTAGCATAAGATTAAAATGAAACATAGAAAAGGTATTGTTTATATATGTATATATTTTACATTCATAATCATGGATTATTACCATATACTTTTCAACCTGTCAGTAGAGAATCAAATCCAACAAAAATATACAGCATTTTATTAATGTGAATTTAAAAACAACATATGGAGTTAAAATCATTGCAAATAAATATTCAGTCTGTTGAGTTACACAGCAATTATTTTAATATAATATCCAGAACTACAAGTATTTATATACAATATAATACAGACATTTAGTTATTATAAATATATTATGTTAAATAACTTTAATGTTTGCTAGTTAGCAAACAATCCCTTTAAGTTATTTTTTTGGCATGGTGCTGGAGGCTCTGTCATAGAACTGGATGCAAGACCTCTTATTTACAAGTTCACAATACACGGCACTCTCCAAGTCTTCAAGTAGATATAACATTAAAATGTAGGCTTGTTCATGTATTCTTCCATTGTCTGAAAGAAAACAGTAAATTAGAACAATTTTCCTTTAAAATATATCCTTTAGCAGACTGCAATCTTTTTTCATTCATTAATTCTTTTTTTTGCCATTATGGAAGTTTTCAAAAGCATATATGAACATAAATCCTTGCATTGTAATCAAGAAAGGTGGTTCAAAGTTTGAGTATACTTTCTACACAAATACATACGGCTGGAACTAAGTAACTCTCAAGTGAGAAAAAGCTAAGCTTGACCATAAAATTAATTTCTGAAAAGAGGAATGCTAGAAGTAACAACTGCCAGGACTACTGTTAACTTCAAATAAATGCATCTGCTAAAATGCTCATGAGGACCACATCCAGCTACTGGGATTAAAACATTTTAATTGTGACCTGTGTTTGTAAAATATCTTTGTTATATATATTGGCAGAACATTTTTATTACACTTACTGCTGAGATATAAAGGATAAACCAACAATAATTCTTTTACCTTCTATGTGTTTTGGAAAGTATTGGCTCCAAACTATGTTGTTTCATCCTCCTCAGATGATGATGATGATGATACCAAGTTTGCTAACTTGCCACAAGGCCATATTCTTTTTCCAGCACTTTTTACAACTGTTTGTCCTGACTCATAGTATATCAGGCAGAGTGAAGAGTTACAATGAAGCTGCAAGTGCTGTATCACCGCATGCAAGACAGATGGACTTTCCCTGGTGCTTTCTTCTACACACGTATGTGTTCTGTATAATACCCTGCTCTTTGCATCAGTAAGGGAGCCCAAGGGAGCAGAAAGACATTCTTTGGTAGTACCCCTGCCTCTTCCATGGGAAGGAGTCAGTTCATGCAGCCACACTCAACTTGTTCTTAAAACTCAAACTCCCTGGTTCTGTGAGTCCCCTGTCCCTGCCTGGTAAGACACTGACCAACATGGGCCACGCAGACCAAGACCCCTGCCCAAGCAAGATTGTTCAGGGGATATACCAGGGTCAGCAATCAGGTTTTCTAACTCTTTTCTCATCAGCCGTATTGAGAATTCCACTGCATCTCTCCTGAAAACACTTGCATCAGTCATCCATACTTGTTTGCTTTTTTATTAGAGAAGCTGTAGGTTTACAGAAAAATCCTGCATAAAATACAGGCTCCCCATATACCGTCCTATTATTGGCACCCTGCACTGGTGCAGCCACATTTTCTCAAGGCTCTTACAAGATGAGCACAGGCCAGGAGAGGCAGACTCTAAAACGTTAGCCCTGTTTCTCCTCCTGCCTACACTGCCCACGTTTTATAACTTAGCAGGGGCGTTCTAATGGCAGGGCTCTTCTCGGTTTTGTGGAGCCTGAAATTTTTACCATCTAAAAAGAAATACAAAGATTAGCCTAAATTTTGTTTAAAATGAGAAAAGAGATGACAACAGATTACAATGTTTAAAAGATGACAAACACCACAAAGTCACAAAATCCAGAACAATAACATTATTTTCATGAACTGAATGTCTAATACACACTACAGTATTTTAAATACATTTTATGGCTACATAGTCTTTGCAGGTAAAATATCTTTTTTTTTTTTGCAAATTTTCCCAAACCACGTGACCACATGAGGCACTGCTAGGTCTCTTCTGCAGCCCTGGCAGGGGCTTGAGCCAGGAGGGGGCCCTGGAGGTGACGCTACCCTGGTTTCATAGTTCCCTGGCACCTGCCCACCCCCTGCCCCATTACTGGTCTCACACGGGATGACTCAGTCTGCTGAAGTCTGCACAGCTGCCATTTCTGAGCTGGGCTGTTACCCAAGTTACATAAAACAATAATATACAAATATCGTATTTTCTTGAGCTTGCCGCTTTCAAAGGTGGAATGGACGTTTAAGGCTGGCACAAGTGTGATCTGCCGTGCCCTTCACAAGAGGAAGGCTGGAGCCTATCTTAGGTCCCCTCCTGCGATGCATCCAGCACTGCTGTCTTTCTTGCATAGTCAGAAAATATCATGACTTTTCTACTGCATTACAATTCGGCTTAGTTAGCAGCACGGTTTATGCCTTCAAGGGCACAAGGCTGCGGGACCTAGAAGTTTTACATGCAGCCACACATACATCATCATTTTGCTTGGGCTAATGAGATACCCATTTGACCCTTAACATGCTTTCTCAATTCTGTGATCAAAACATCTCCTGTTTGCTGCCCCCACTGGCGACCCTAGGAATTGCAACCTCTGCAATTTTAATCACAGATTTAATCACAATCTTCTTTATCTTACTAATAATTCTGTACCGTTATTCACATAGCTTAGCTATTACCCCCAAAATATGGCATCTTTTAAGTTTATCTCATCCAGTTCAACTGTTCTCTTTTATCATATTACTAACTTCTAGCCTCAGTACACTCAGAATAATCTTTGAGTATGTGGAGATTTGCAACTTTGGTCCTGTTTATTAAATATGTAGGGACAGTTTTTTTTTTTTTAGTGTAGGTAACTTTTATTAAGCAGGGGTTAGGAGGAAGTCCCAGGGGCTACCTGAAGGTTTATAGTTGTTCTAAAAATAAAAGCAATGTCACAAAGGCCTCTCTTAACCTTAACTATAAATTTGTGCTTGAGTCCAAAGGACAGAAAAAAAAAGAAAGCAGATTTTCTTTTCTTTATGCAGTTATATTACCTCGTCCTAGCCCTTTGAAAATTTTCTGAAGCAGATCAGATATACAAAATCAATTTGTCTACCAACTCCATACATGTTTACACACTTAGCTGCAATATCAGAGCATGAGAGGCCACTAATAACACTCTTCCCTCTTATTTGGCATGTTCCATTAATTCAAAAAGAGAGATTTAGAGGGCAGCCATGGATACTGGCTGCTCACAATAGAGACATAGGAATAAAATGGAGGGTCTCCTGAGACCTCCCCATCAAGACTTTCTACTTACTCACCAGGGACATGAACTACCAATTAGCGTTTTACCTACTTGAGTGAAAGTTGTCTCGTGAAATACCTGCTTCCTAGAGTTAAGTAGAACTAGAAATGCCAGATGCACTGAATGCTCTTTAAAAAAACACGATTTCCTACCAGGGGAATTCAAAGTAACCCAGGTGTGTCATGGCATACTAATTCAAGGAGCTTTAATTACTGAAGTGCCAAAGACCCTGCTAAAAGCATGTTTCTCCTGTAAGATCACACAGCAATGTCCCTAGGGATAGAATTATAAATAACGCCCCCCTCCCCAGTATATTTTAAGAAAGGTTGTCCTGTGGAATTTCCAAACCACCGATTCCTCAAGCACCATGTAAAATTCCCTTCCTGCAGCATTTGGAGAGAGCTAAGTAAACACCCCAATATTTAAATGCATTTTTGAGGTAGGAACTCCTCTAGTAATAGATGTGTCAGCTTCCTACGAGGTACATGCTAACTCTTTGGGGTACCCACTCAAGCAGGCATCATTCTCAACCTCCACTCACCTGAGGACTGGCTCCCTACATGGGCAGAAATAATCAGCTAAAAGATATACCAAAATAGCTGTTGGGAAATCATGCCTGATGTCATTTTATTAACAGACTGTGACATCAGTCTCTTATTTCCAAACAGCAGGAAGAATGACTTCTAACATCAACTTTAAAAAGACACTTTCTAATCCTCTTGGCCTGCCATTAATGAAAACAGGAAGATGGAAAACCTCACTGATACTGCAGGAAAAGCAGCTAGAGGTGGGAGAGCTGGAAGCTAACCCAGGCTTGCAGGTCACCTCATCTGGGGGGGCAAAGGTCAGTGGGGTGAAGAGCTCTTTCTCACAGCACCCTTGGGAGGACTGACTTGGCTAATGTAGGCAAGTACATTTATTAGGGCAGTGTCAATCTGGGCAGGTACCACTATGCTTCTAAAGGAAAGTCACATTGTATTTCAAAGTAAGAATCACAAAAGTCAGAAGCAGGACCAAATCAATGCATGAGGGCCCATTTGTACCTTAGCAAGCAAGCCATGGTGTTCCCAGTTTATTTGTGAAAACAGGAGCACATGGATAGCCTCCCCAGGAGGTGTGAGAAATTTTAATTAAAGTGATAAATGCCATCCTCAAAACTAAAGCTCTAATATCCCTGGCAAATGAAATAACATTTCTCCTTTCCCAGGGCAGCAGAGATATTTTAATGAAAGCCTTTTCATGTATCTCATAAAATTATTCTTGAAAACAATAACACCAATATCCTGACATCCTTTTGACAGCGTGGTGTCCTTTCTAACAAGCTCAACCAAAAACAAAGTGTGGCATATTTATGGGAATTGGAGCCTAGCCGTCTTTAAAAATTTAAACAGTACTTTTCTTAACATTCTCTCCATACCTGCAATCTAACTTACTGTCCTCCCCCTCTCCTGTCGTGGACCGCCCATTTCCGTAGCCCACTACAAAACCACACCCTTCCTGTTATGTTCTACACTTCCCTATTCCTAACTTCTGCCCTAAGCCTAGCAACTGCTTCTTAGCTTGTGTGATTGGCTACCCTCCCCTGACATACATGCCCCGACTCCACCCCTCCTCCAAACTGTATATAAGCCGAGCTCACCAAGCGTCGGGGTCCTTTTTAGCCCTTGAGCCCCTGAGCACACGAGTCTTTGCTATGTAACAATAAAGTAGCAGTGTGCAACAATTGGCCTCCGGCTCAAGTCTTTTTAGGACCCTCGGCGGGGAACCCTGCCGAGCATCGGCTCACCTTAGTCCACTTATCCGGGCCCGGAACCCCCTCACCCCCACCCGGTGAAACGTCCAAACACCCTGACGCTGCGAGGCAGGAGGCCCAAGAGCCGTAGCGCCCTCTTTAGCCCCTGCGACATCACCGCGGCACAAAGAGTACAAGCTCTGGAGCCCAAAATGGGTTCAAAAATCTTATTTTGCACTTAGCTCTGCGATGATGTTGGGCAGGTCAGGTAACCTGTATCTCAATTGACTCACCCATAAAATGAGGGTAGCGATATTGCCTACCTCTTGGAATTATTGTGAGATTTAAAGTGAATACCTGTGAATTGCTTAAAAACTATGGCCAGAACGGGTTAGTACTGGGTAAATGTTAGCTAATCACCACCACCACCACCTTCTCCCACTCATGGCCTGGGAAACCGTGTACTGACCTCCTGTAACATATCAGAGTCTTCAATGGCTTTGACAGCAGATTTCTTGGATGTCTCCTGAATTTCTCCACCTATTATAAACTCGTCAAGGATAAAATATGCCTTTTCAAAATTAAAGATAATATCCAGCTCACAGACCTGGTAGGACAGAAACAAATGTTTTGATAAACTTGTAGCAATAGCAAGGGAAACATTTACCAGCATCTCAAGAGTTGTTTTCATGTGGCAGGTCAAAGATAAACATACAGGGTGCTATTTTAAGGACAAATAGAACCAGGGAATTCCAGGCCTTTAATAAAAGTAAAATCGCATTCTATTAAAGCAGAGCATGTCCTAAGATAATACTGTTCCATGTTGCAACAAGAAATTAGAGACTCAGAGCAAGAGAGGAATGAGGGGACTCAGCTCACATTTCCAGCTCCATAAATGAAAACAGAGTCCCTGGCTCCATTTCAGGCACAAGGGCAGAGCTTCACTTCTCCTCTGAGACGTTTCTCCTGCTCTCAGACCTATAAATCTTGGCCTTTGGAGACTTTCTTAGAGGTTTGAGGTTATCAAACTTTATCACATACCAGAATCACTCAGGGTCCATTAAACACAAATGGCTGAACCACACCCACAGTTTCTGATTCAGTGGGACAAGAGTAAGTCTAGAGACTGCATTTTCTAGCTGGTTCCCAGATGATGCTGACCCTGCTGGTTTGGGGACCACACTTTGAGTACTGTCATAAACCAAGCACAGTCTGATAGATAGTTAAGTGTACCAAGTGGCAAGACCACTTTCCACAGTCCAAACAAGGCTCATTTCCAATTCTTCAACCAGCCAGCCAGTCAGGCACGACCCTTGCTGTCTGTCTTCCTACTTACTCATTAACTCCCCACAGTTCCCTTTTTCATGCCCTTCCCACTCTCTTCAAGGTCGGTGACCTGCTAATTAGGTGAACATTTTCAGCCCTCCCCTACATTTATCTCTGAGAAGCATTTAATACTCTTCACCTCTCTCTCTTGAAAATATCTCCTCCCTTGCTCCCCTGAATGACTACATCGTTTAATGTCAATTCTCTTCCTTCACCTCTGTTGATTCCGTCTGATGATTTATCTTCCCCTACCTTGTACTTCTTTAAGTACTGATGGAGTGCTTGGGACACATCAATCAACAGAAGGGACAAATATCTCTGCAGCATCTCACTTCACTCTACTGATCTGTCTTCTCCTTAAATACTGTAGTCCTCAAGAGAGCCTCTTCTCTTCCCAATGCAAATATTTTTCTGAAAATCTCATTTACTCTCCATGGCAGCAGTATCTAGCATGCAATTGGCTAAGCAAATTTTAGATGTCCTAGCCCTGATCTTTTTTTGGAGCTCTAGTCCAATATTCTCATCTTACTGGATATTCCTTAATCCAAGTCAACATGTCCCAAACAGTCTTATTCCTCTTCCTTATCTTCTTCCTTCATTCCCTATCTTGGTTAGCAGGCTTATAAATTAATCTAATTCATTCTAGCATTCTTACTTATTGTCTCCCCTTCCTCCTCCCTTGGTCTCACTGCTCTCGATTTGGTCAATTCCTACTGATTTTATCTTCTAAATAAATCCCTAACCCTTCCCCGCCTTCTCCATTTTCACTGCCACTGCCCAGTCCTCTACCACCACTATGTAGGCCATTGCATTTAACCTTTAAGGTGGTATCTGTGGCCACTCAAGACCACCAACCACTAATACCTTGCTCAAGTATTGATCTTGTCCCTCTCCTGCACAAGACTCCTAAGGTCTTACATCTAGGATAAAGTTTCAGTTCTGCAACATGACATACAAGAATCTTTTCAACCCAGCCCTGGCCCTGACTCTCTGGCTTCTTGTCCCTGTACTCACCTCATACTATAGCCACACATTCACAAGCTCAACATATCCTTTCATGCCTTGACCCTTTGCACATTCCAGCAATTCCTGGAACATTCCCCTAAATGTCCTTTCCTTATCCTCCTGCTGTCAAAATCCAGATCATTTTTCAAGACCAAATTCAAAAGTCAGCTGCACAGTGACTCCCCAAATCCTCTTTTCCTCTATTCAGATTGAGCATCACTTCCTCTGTATTCTTATTTGCATCATGTAAGTATTCTTGTATATGCTTAATGATCAATCATCCCGCCTCTTCCATCTACTCACTACTAAGTCCTGATGTTAGTCATCTTTATGATGTCACTGGTATCTGGTACACAGTAGGATGCAATAAATGCTTGTAGGATAAATGAATGAGTCGGTCACTCTGTCAGCCTTATTTCTACTATGCTGGGAAATAATGGCTTTCTAGATAAACAATTTTCTGATTCTATTAAATGCTATGACTCTACATAGGATAGAAATCAATATTTTAGCAAATCCACATATTTAGAATTTAGGGCAATAAACTTGTAGACTGCAAAAGGAAAATGGTTTACGTTGGCAGATCTGATTGAATCTACTATAACAAATGGCCAGCTCAGAAAAAACCCATCTGACTCATCTTGCAAAGGTTGGGCCTCTTCATTCACTAGAAAACAGTGTCAAATCAACATTAATTGTTGCAAGTATAGCTGTAGCTCCCTCTCTCCTTCCCAATTTTTGTTTTCTCTCTTTCCCTTTATATCTATCTATATGTCTAAATCTATGTATATGCACACATATACACATACTCACAAACACATGTATATATAAATAAGCATATATGATAAATTTTAAAATAAAAGTGTCCGTGTGTTAGAACACAATCCTACAACGCAGAGTTCCCCAAACCCTTAGGGTTCTGCTAGAGAAAAACACCAGGGAAAGAATGTAATCATTAAGGACATGTTCTCAGCTTATGAACCCTTTCTTTAACTTTTAGAATACTCTCACGCCATGAGTTAAGGGACACTGGAACAGAGGACCCCAGGCAAAAATGTGGAGAGGTCAGAGAAGAATGTGTCCCAGACGTCATCCACAAGGTGAGCCTTACGGCCACACACCGGGGGAAGTGTATGCTATACAGATACCAGGGAGGACAGTACACATGATGGAGGAAGAATTCTTGCAAACCCCTAAGATAAACATCACAATTTAAAAAATTACTCAGGGCTGTAAAGAAGCAGTTCATTCACAAAACAAGAAATACAAAAGGCCAATAAACATCTAATAATAAGATGTGCAGACTTGGCGATGTACACATTAAATTAATGTTTATTTGAAAGTTAAGAAGAGAATATCGATTGCCAGTAATGGTATGATAAACAGGTACTCTCACATTCATTTGGTGGAATCTGTACATTTTTATAGACTATTTCAGAGGGTCACATTATAGCATCAACTTTAAATGTACAAAGCCTCTGACCCAACACTTCTGTGAGAAATTTATTACCATGCCATGCTATATTCATACCAGTATACAAGGATATATATGAGCAATGAATGCTGCAGCACCATTTATAATAAAAAGTGGAAACCTAAAGTCAATCAGTAAGAGAACTGTCAAATACAGTATACTGCTCTATAGCATGGGATACTATGCTGTAGTTGGAAGGAAAAATAGATATACACGGACAGACATGGGGAAAGCTCCAAGACAGACTTGTAAGGGGAGAAAGAAAATTGCAGAATAAAATGCATAATGCAATCTCATTTTTTAAATAACATGTATGTCTAAAAGGATATGTAAAAATTATGCATTATTTTGTGATTTTAAGCAATATAAATAAACAAAAGAAATCATAGGACATCAGATATCCAAGAACAAAGAAGGAGGGCGAAAAGCAGGCAGTTACCAGAGGTCAGAGGAGGCGGAAAGTCAGGAGTAATAGTGGCAAGATGAGAGCTGAGAAACTTCAGAGTCCACGGCAGGCGGAGACCAGGAGTCCAAGACAAGACAGGAGCCTTGTTAGGAGAAATCAGCAATCAGGATCCTGCAAAGTGAGCCTGATGGATACTCACACAAGTTCTCTAGAAACAGCAGCCCATCCCCAGACCCACAGGGCACTCCAGCAAGGGGGGATTAATTCATTGAAACTGGTTGCTAGGGCTAGGGCAAAGGCAGATATACACAAAACCACAGACACACACACAGATGTGATTGGATAGACAACTACTATCTCCAGATCATAAGGAAAATGGAGAAACAAGTTACACTGGCATTGACACTACAGAAAATGATACAAATGAGGAACTATTTCAGATATAGCAACTCTAAACTACTGCCCTGTGGTCATGCTTTGGGTCTAATGCCAAGTGATTACTGCATTAGGGAGGAAGAAGGCAAAACTCCTTAGGAGAATCTTAGGCCAAATTTGGGCTTCCACAGCTACTGCGTAATTAATCAAATCCTTCTAAATTCCACCTTAAGGAAACTTACCTATTACCCAGATATGTGCCCAATTCCACCCATCCATCTAATTATGATGCTTCCCGACTCCACCCATCTAATTTCTTTTATATTTTTATTGACAAACCTTCACACACACACACACATATATGGTGTACAATCAATGGCTCATAATAGCATCACATAGTTGTGTGTTCATCACCATGATCATTTTTAGAACATTTTCATCACTCCAGAAAAAGAAATAAAAAGAAAAAACTCACACATCCCATACCCCTTACCCCTCCCTCTCACTGACCACTAGTATTTCCATCTACCCAATTTATTTTAGCCCTTATCTCCTCTTTTAATTTTTTAATCCATAATTTTTTATTCAACTGTCCATATCCCTAGATAAAAGAGGCATCAGACACAAGGTTTTCGCAATCACACAGTCACATGGCAAAAGTTATATCTTTATACAATCATCTTCAAGAATCAAGCCTACTGAAACACAGTGCAATTGTTTCAGGTACTTCCCTCCAGACACTCCAATATACCATAAACTAATAAGGGATATCTATATAATGCATAAGAATAACTTCCAGGACAACCTCTGAACTCTCTGAAATCTCTCAGCCACTGAAACTTTATTTTGTTTCATTTCTCTCTTCCCCATTTTGGTCAAGAAGGCTTTCTCAATCCCATGATGCTGGGTCCTGGTAAATGCCAGGAGTTCCGTCCCACGTTGCTAGGGAGATTTACACCCCTGGGAGTCATGTCCCATACAGAGGGAGGGCAGTGAGTTCACCTGCCAAGTTGGCTTAGAGAGAGAGGCCATATCTGAGCAACAAAAGAGGTTCTCTGGGGGTGACTCTTAGGCATAATTTTAAGTAGGTTTAGCCTATTCTTTGCAGGAATAAATTTCACAGGAGCAAACCCCAAGATCTAGGGCTCAACCTATCGATTTGGTTGTCCCCACTGCTTGTGAAGATATCAGAAATTCTCCAAATGGGGAAGTTGAATATTTCCTCCTTTCTCCACAGTACCCCAAGGGGACTTTGCAAATACTTCTATATTCACTGCCCAAATTACTCTGGGATATACTGGGGCATCACACTAACCTGACAAACCAACAAGATCTCATGCCCTATTCAAGATTTCCTGTACTTAAGGTGTTCAACTAAACTGACCACACAAGTTAAATTAGGTAATGTGCAATCCAAAATATAAATTTTGCATCAAATAAATGTCTCTCCCTTTGGTCTCACACAGAAGTTGAAGTTTTAAAATATGGATGATATTATCCTTTACCCTGTATTCTGATCTAATCAGTCCTATCCAGATCAGCTTCCTTCATACCTCTAGTGGAAGTCTGATTCCTTTTTGAACTGTTTAAACAGCTCCTGTATGCCACCCATCTAATTTTGCAAATAAGCATG
Organism: Tamandua tetradactyla; assembly: GCF_023851605.1. Taxonomy (NCBI): domain Eukaryota; kingdom Metazoa; phylum Chordata; class Mammalia; order Pilosa; family Myrmecophagidae; genus Tamandua; species Tamandua tetradactyla. The sequence goes on from NC_135329.1 coordinate 199,493,176, forward strand.
GCTTCCTCCTCCCTTATAGTGTTAATAAGCAATTGAGCCTCTTTTTTTTTTTCCCTCATTTTTGCATGTACCTATATTCTGGAATAAAGTTTACCAAAAAACAGAAACAGTGTTAATTTAACTTTCTCTTTGATTGCCTGGCATTGTGTTTTAATCTGGTTTGAGTGCCTTCTCCTGGCAGAATCCAGGAGTGAGATTATTTATGGCATTTCAATATCTAAATCCTTTAGAATAGTCTAAGTCCTATTAGTACCTGCCCTTGTTGAATTCTATTCTAAAGTAAATATAAAAAGTACAAAGATAAATACAGAAGTGCTTCAGAAAATACTACTACAAATGCCATAAAGATATATTTATAATAAAGATCATTATAATGCAACATGTACAATTATACAGCAATGGACAATTTATAAAATATTGTTGTTTACACTCTCTTTTATCCTCAAAGCAGCCCCATGAGGTTAGCAAAGTAAGTATTTCTATTAACCTTTCTGAGTGCCATTTTTCTCTCATCTGTAAAATGGAGCTGTACCTCAGGCTCCAAATCACTGCTGAAACAGGCTCTGAGACTCCTAGTCCCCTCCCTATTACAAGAAGAAAACTCCCTAAAATCAACCTCAAATTTCTTGGACAGCAACATTCACACACTCCAAGTGCATCTGTCAAAACTCATGTTTTGTCCTGGGGAAATATGGCAGGTGTCTAAATCCTCAAATGGACCCTTATCTACTGTGATCCTTTGAGGCATTTCCTCTTAACCTCTATAAATTGGGGTTAATACTGCTTACTGAAGATTGAAAGATTAACTAGTTAATCCTTGTAAATCTCTTTGGAATTGAAAAGTGCTAAAAAAAAAAAAAAAAGTTCATAACTCAAATTAGTAGCCAGAGATTTTGGTTTATCCCTTATAGGAAGTTTATATTTTCCAGGGTTAGAAGTTAAGTATAAAGTTTTTCTTGGGTAATATCAGGGCAGAATTCAAGGAAACCTGCCATGTTGACACAAGAGGAAAAGAAAACCAGAGAAATATATTATTCCTGAGATAATGTCAATGAGAATCGGTACTGGAAGGCTTTGCTCATCACTATTAATTAACAAGAATTTAATATGTGCTGGGCATATGGCCTTGAACTGTTCTTAGCTGCTCTTAGCTTAGTGAAAGATGCATTGAATCTTTTAGCAAATTAAATTTTGGTTCATGACAAAGAGAGAGCTCATAAAGGTATGCCAAAATAGAATGGAAATTTAATGTTAGAGAAATAGGAATTCATCTTAATTCTCCTTGTACTTCAACTGGGCTTAGCATTCATGCTCTGAACATGCTTCAAAATTTCTGGTTGAAATTTAATTAGAGAGATTGAGATCAAAATTCTGCCCCAATTTGCAGTATCATAGTTGGTTTAATCTACCTTCTACCAATAGGTGAAAGCAGCACGCAGAAATGACTGGGAGAAGGTGGGTTATGGAAAAACCTGGGCTTCAGGAAACCCATTCAGACCTTTACAAAAGGCCAAATCAGTAGAGTACTTCAAAAGAAAGTGCTAAAACGTTATAATTATTAGAACAATAGGAAGCAGAAAATTAAGTAATCTCAGATTTGAAAGCACACTATTGTGTATTTGCAAATCTCTCAAATAAATGAAAATAAGCTTGGTGAAGCAAGAAAAGGAGAAAGAAAAGATGTACCAGCTGTCCTATTACTTCTATATTTTGGCCAGCAATCTGAAATCCCTGAAGCAGCATTTAAAGTCTTATAACTTCATTTGTAAAAAAATGAACAGAGTAAATGAGAGAAAAGAGAGGGAAAAGGGAGCGACAACAGAAGAAGAGAGAGGGAAAATTCTTTGAGAAACTTTTCAAGTGCTCATCCTCATGAAGAGAAGTGTCGCAGAAAATCTGATAAAAACACCAACCCAAACTGCAAACATGGCTGGTTCTATTAAACAGAATACAGGAGGTTCTTCTGAAAGCAAAACTCTCCCAAAAGTACTAAATAAAACTTAATCTTTAGTGAGCAAGTGAATAGGGAAGAGAGTATTACTGAGGAGAGAACATTTTCCAAATCCAATGATTTCTTTCTTGAGACTGTGAACTAGATTAAATGTTTCTGGAACAGTGTTTACAATATGGCTATAGTGGTGAAAAAAATAATAATAAACAAGCAAGACCATGTCATGATATCGAGGGCCTTGACACTTGGTAATCAAGTAAATCTTGCACAAGTTAAGGATACAGCATGGCTGCTCCATGTTGCTGGAGCACTGCACATGTCAGAGATATAATAGAAGAAAAGCTAGAAAGGAATGGTCTGGGACCACTGTTTTGAAAGCTTAAAAGCCAGGCTCCGAAGTCTGAATTTTATTCAAAGGAGTACATGCTTTGTCAGAATCCAAGTTTACAAGCCAGGAGAAGCGGGGAATAGAGCCCAGACACAGAAAGGACCAGATTGAGAAAAGCAAAACTGAAACTGCAAGAAAACCTATACTAGTAAGAGTGGAGAGAAAGAGATGAATTTTAGTCCTGTTTGAATAATCCAACTTATCTGTGGTAAAGGGCAGAGAAAAGGGAAGAAGCACTGTCCTTTTGTGCTGAAGGAATCTGGGGCATAATAAATTCAATTACAAGACAGAACAGGTCTTCAGAAGATGGCAAGTTTGGTTCTGGTCAAGTGAAGACTCAGCTGACTGAGAATCCAAGTAAAGACCAGCACCAACAAAGAGAAACTGAGTCGCGTGGTAAGGCAAGACTGGGTATCTAGGGGAGAAAGTCAGGTAGACACAGAAGGACAGAAGGAGGACATATAGAGAGCAAGAAGAGGAAGGGAGGTCAGTGAAGAAACCAAGAGGGGCCTTCAGAAATACAGGACACAAGTCAGCAGAATTCAGTGTCACAGGAAAAAGAAAGAGGTGCAGTGAGCAAGGATCCAGAGCTGCAGAATGGTCAAAGGAGGTGAAGACTTAAGAAAAGTCATGAGTGTTGAACTTTAGGGGGTATCAATGGTAAGTTAATGCCTCTCTTGAAGTGATAAACATGGAGCCCAAGCTGTAAGGCACCAAGGAGTAGATGAGTTCTGAGGATGGGTGCACTTGGTTTAGGATAGTACTTAGCCGTAGATGAAGCCAAAGGTGTTTTTTTTTGGTTGGTTGGTTGGTGTTTTCTCTTATCTTAGGTATAAATAACATTAAAGAATACCTGTAACAGAGGGGAAAAAAAGCCAGTAATGTGGTAAAAAGTCAAAATAAAAGAGAAATAAACCCAGTGAGGTGTAAGGAACTATCAAGGAATCCTTCACAATTATATTTTAGTTGCCTGAAAGAAGCAGTGAATTCATAAGGTGTCCAACGGTCTGTCACGCGAGACTCCATCAGTCTCTTGAAGGTTTTAGATCTTTCACTTACTAAACAGTGCGCTCAAGAATTATAGAAAGGGGGAGAAGCTTTGCATCATGACCTGAGGTGGCATAGTAGAATCTTTGTTGCAAGGGAAATTCATATTTTAGACTTGAGAGAGAAAAAAAAGATCCAATGAAGGGCTGAAATGAAGTAAGAATTGAGATGGCAACTAATTAGAATAGCAGGAAAACACTTACATTTCCAAAGTATTTGTCCAGTAACTCCACATAACGATGCACAATCTCTAGTGTCAAGAGCTCATTGTCCTGATTTTCTACTGCACAGCAAAAATATAAACTAGCATACCTTGAAAAGAAGAAAAAATGGTAAAAGATGATGACATTAAACAACATGAAGACAGCCTTTCCCAGTGAAGACGCATTTGCCTTCTCCCCAGAGGCAACCCTCCTCCCAAAACAAAATCATTCTTAGTCACATCTAATACCCCTCCAAAATGAAAAACAGAATCTGTAAAAACATTGTGAGGGTTGGATTCTTTCTGTCAAAGCTGTGAGAGGCTCTCGACAAAATTTTATTGACTTTGAGGAGAAATTATCTGTGGGTGAGAGTCCTTTGGCCCATGGTCACTGTGGGGGGGGGGGTCTGTTCATACCCCCTTCCTGCTTATGAAGTATTTTTCTAAAGTCCAAACCCCTGACTGAGGCTATTGGGGCCCCACACTCCCTCCACGCTCTCACTTCACATCCTACAGAATCCCCTACACTGCAGTTCCTCATCCTCAGTTATCAATTCCTCCCTTTTTCTGAGTTTCTGCCATGTGTTTCTTCTGTCGACAACACACTCCTTCATCCTCCATTCATCTGGGGAACCACTGCCTCTCCTTTAGGTCTTAGCATGGACGTCATTTCCCCCAGGAGATCGCTAACCTCTCTGAGTGGAAGGATGTCCTGGCTAGGCGTTCCTGCAACCCCCTCCCCCACCATCGGAGAATCTAGGGGTCTTCATTGTCTGTCTCAAGGCATGTCTCCCCACGAGATGAGGGGCTTCATGAGGGCAGGGACCACCTGCCTTGTTCACCACTGTATACCCAGTGTTGTAAATATCTGTTGAGAGAATGTCTTGATGCCTAGGTTTTATACAATTGTTTAAATTACAAAAGAGCTCAGTTTTAGAAAACCATCAGGCAAAGAGATGGGATACATTTCTGGTTAGCAAACACTTTCTGGGACTCTGCTTTGCCAACCCTGAGAGCTTATCACCAATGACCTTTGCTGGCATCTTGTAAGACATTTGTGTTGAAAGCTCTGACCTTGGACCCATTAGAAGGAGCTTTGCCCGGGCACTTCCTGGCAATTTACACCATTAAATATCAGTCTGCAGAGGTTACCAGCCAGCCATGTTCTGGTCTGCGCTTTGGCATCAGTTTTATGGGTTTTCATGGGTTCACGGCCTCAGTTTCCTCAGCGACGTGTGCCTTTCCAGTATGAGTTCCTTTCTAGAATGGTCTTGCCATGGCAAGGAGGTGCAGTAAAAAGAGAATGCTTAGGGTTTAAAGATGGGAAGTTCTGGATTTGAATCCTGGCTTGCCAATTACCACTCATTTACTATAATTGGGAACTAATTACTTAAACTCTCAGCAGCATCATTTTACTCATAACAAATATGACTAACAACTATAATAAGAGCTGCCTAGTCAAACATAGCTCCCATCACACACTCTATCCCATTTTTCCATAACATTTGTTACCAACTGAAAATACTCTGTACTTATGTATTTCATTTTTCTTTCCTGTCTGCAAACTCCACAAGAGCAAGAACGTTACTTGTCTTGTTCACGGCTATATCCCCTGCATTAGAACAATACCGGGAACATAATAGGTGCTCACTAAATACCTGCTGAATGAGCCTGGGCATTATCAATGTACAGCTTTAGTGCCTAGGATCTATCCTGGCACATGGCCCTTCAATAAATGAAAGTTCTCTTCTAGTTAGTCAACCTGTATAAATATTTGGGTCCCAGACTTCAACGATTTCTGCAAATGAAGGAAGTGGTGTTATCATCTAACATGTGCAGGATTAGAACACACCAAGGCAATAATTAGGAATTCAGTTCTCACAGTTACTCACACCTTTTATAAACAAGCTTTAGCTCCTTCCAATCCACAAAACTGCTTGTCCTCTGCCCACGAGAGAGAATGATCTGGACAATTTCCCGGGTGATCTTCTTCCTCTCTCTGTCAGGGAGGGTGGTGTACCATTTCTGCAACCTTAATTTCCCTTGGCGGCTGAAGAGCAATATGAAATGTATCTAAAACAAATAAAGCACAGGGAAAACCAGAACCTCGTTAACCAAATCAATCCATGTACTGAAATTCAGTGGTATGGTTTACAAAAAAGTCCTAAACAGATGAAAAACATATACTAGCATGAAAATGATCTCATCTGATACATTACATTTAGCCATTCATAGAAAAAAGAAATGCAGGCATCACAAACATAGTTTGCTATTACAGGGGGAAGATAAGTTGTGTTGGTTTATTTTTTATTTTCTTTTAAGTCAAAATTCCATTAGAGGGAAAAAAATATGTCAAGGAAGTATATAACTTTTTTTAGAAAATGTAAAATTCTTCATTCACAAGCCAAAAAGCAAAAAAGTCAAAAAAGAGAGTGAGGGGTTTACTTAAATAAAAAGTATATACCAGTGCCGTATCACAACCACAGAAATTTAATGATTACTTAGAAATAAAGGAGGGAAGTAAAGAAAGGAAATGAGGATGAAGCAAGCAACTCTCTTGGTTGAGTTTTAGAATGAATCGTTTCAAGTTACAATTGTGTTTGGCAAGACAATAGATTTTTAACAATTCAGATAGTGTGTTAGCTACACGAGAAGGCAACCTAATTTTATATTCCATAATTTTCTAAATGATTATCTGAAATAAAAGTTTATATTTCAATGAAATTCTAAAAGCTTTAAATGTGTGGAAGACACTGTAATATTAGCAATTTAAGTTTAGTACTTTGGCAATAGAGTGAATTTGATTTTCAGAAATTGTCAGATGGCCTTGTCTTTGTTTTATAAGAAATTAAGTTTTCTCAATCCACAGAATTAGGAGATCAGGTTTAGAATCATAATTTATTATGTTGTTTTTGTGTTTTTACAAATCAAATCTATTATTTTGGTTAATTCTATCACGCAGGGAACAATATATAACAGAAACCAAAAATAATTAAATAAAAAAAAACTTTTTACGAAATATGCAACTCTTTTTTATTGAAGAGACAGAAGTCTATGCGACAGAGGCAGATCTGAGTTCTAAATTGCTGACAAGCCACCACGAGAACGCTACAAACTTGAAAGGTAACAGGATCCTGACGATATCTAGGTTTTGGACTTCAAGCCTCCAAAACTGTGAGACAATAAATCCCTGTGGTTTAAGCCAACCAGTCTGTGGCATCTGTCATAGAAGCCCTGGAAAACTAAGGCAAACTACCCTTCGCTTTTTCCTTGAAGAAATACTCCGGTTTTAGCATCTCCTTCCTGGTTTTCCTTCCTGATCTCATAATCATCACTGTGGAGATTCCTCTGGGATTTCTCCACAAGCTCCATGTTACTTGTACTTTAGGGCACACAAATCAATATTCAAAGCTGCAATGACAGGCTGGACCTCTTGCTGAGTTTAACATTAGATTACTTTCCTGAACATCTCCGCTGCAACCTTATCTCAGGATCAGGTGCCTGCCTTCATACCATGCATGGATCAGCAAAGGAGAACAACAAACAAAGGACAATTTTTCATTCTAACAATGAATTCAAAGAAAAAGGATGACCAGGAACATAATACACAAATCCCTAAAGCCCATAAAAATATGAAAGTGCATTCCCAAATCAAATTCGGAGCAATAAGTGGATTCAAGTTTATTCAATAATTGCACCGCATAAGACACTGCTGAAAGATTCAGTCCTCTCAGGTTCCGGGGCCTGCTGGGAGAGAGAACTGGAGGTTTTGTTTTGTGGTATCTGTCACTTCTCCTGAGTTAATGGTATAACTTGAGAGAATTAGTAGAATGAATTGTAGTCACTCACAAGAACTTGTCACCTCCAGTCATTAATTTTATCCAATTTTTCAATTTTGTCATTCAAGAAATATTTGAATAATATATTTCAGTAGGTTAATCAAATACCATTTTTTATTAGCATTAGCTTGAAAGCAGAACAAAGGGCAATGGGGGGTGGGCAATGGTGGCTCAGTGGCAGAATTCTCACCTGCCATGCCAGAGACTCAGGTTCGATTCCTGGAGCCTGCCCATGCAAAAAATTAGTAAATAAAAGGCAATGGGGAAGTTTTTTTTAAATATTTACAAAGAGCCAACCAAAATTCAATTTGTTACGATAAGCAAATTTCATCTGATTTTAGAAAATAACATCTGGACATTCCTTTTTTAAGAATGTTGCTCAGAAGAAAGGGGCAATGGAGAGAGTGGTAACACTCGGAAATCCCAACTCCAGCATACTATCCAATCAAGTATACTTAGCTGATACTTCGGCTTCAGGGGGCACCTGGCTCCCCTGAACCCCATCCAAGGGGTTCACCTCCAACCCCATCCCAGAAAGAACAGCTCCTGCTGTTTGAAGGGTCTAGTTCTATCCCAGATAATCCCTCAAATCCAAACATGCCAAGGTGTCCAAGCATTCCTCACCCTCAATGTGTCTACTAGAGCAATCCCTGACAAAACCAGGCCCCATCCAAAACTCTCACTTTGACCCAGAACATAAACTGTTGTAACCAAGAAGTTGGGATTTAAGGGATATTATTGAATCATATAGATATTTCTTTTTTGCTTTCTTGGATGTTAGAGTAGACAGAGGGAAATACCTGAAATCTCTGACCTCTATTCCAGCTGCCTTCATCTCTGGAAAATGATTGATTGTACAGTCTTTTATCTTGTGCCATTGTGATTGTAAAAAGTTTGTGACTAATCTTCACTTGTACCCATTTATCCAGTTTTTTTATTTTTTGAGCCTTATGATCACTTAAGACAGCCACTACTGTTTATTAATGAAGGGTCTTGGGTCAGCTCAGAATTAACTACTCCAGGTCCAAAGTTATAACTGAAGCTGGATCTAATCAAAATGAGCTTTCTCTGATATGTGCGGTAGCTTAGACTCTAACCTATACGTGACCAATACCTCATTATAAGATGAAAAATCATGTCCATCATCATATTAAGGACTCCATTTTCTTACATACATCCTGTGACTAAGCATGTAATCAGTCTATACATGCTCAATAATCAGATCACATCATCTAGAACCATTCTGCTCATTATCCTAAAACCTGCCCATCTTTTAATGCTATAAAAACTATCAGAATTACTGGTTTGGAGAGACAGATTTTTTAGCCAATAGGCCATATGATCTCCTGCTTCAGGCCTAGCATTAAACTCTTTCTCTCTTTGAAACCCCAGTGTCTCAGTAATTGGTCCCTGGAGTGTATCAGACAGAAAATCCACTGCCTTTGTCTAGTATCACTACTCTGGGAGTTTCCTAAACAATATAACTTCCGAAGAATAACCAAGGAGGGGACTCTAAGCACCACCAGGTCTTGAGAGGAAAGCACAAAACAGACGAGTACCAATCTATTTAGTCTGTGGCAGTGACCTAGTGTTAACACCTTCCTTCTGGTTGAAGAGGAACAGTAAAGGCTCCGAACAGCACATTCAGCTCCTGATGTTCACAAATCTACCTGCTCCTAACTATGAAATGGGCCCATAATCAGCTTCCAGGAAAAGACAAACTAAGAACTCTTCCTGTCCCAGCACCCACACTCCACAAACACCGCCTTTTCAGGGTTGTCTTGTATTTCAGGATCTGAGCCATGAATATAAATACACAGAACATATTTGTCTCATCCAGCCCCAACAACCTCTCAGGCCCTGCCTGTGGCAGCCCAGAGTACATGCCACACCACTTACAGCTGCTTGATCCCCAACTCTTTAGCCCTTTTTCCAACCTCTGCACCCACTCTGCAAATTCCCAGTCAGGATCAGTCCAGCTACTCCCATCTTTGCTTCTTTACCAAGGTACCAGGCACTGTTGAGAAAAATCACTGAAGTCCTCATAGATGAGTACAACTATAAATGTAGGAAGGACAGACTCAGCCGAATCTCCAGTGTCACTTGGAAACTCTTTCCATGTCCCTCTACATATAAAGAGTTTCTGAGCAGCAACCCCTTCTATTCCCCACATGGGTCATCACATGTCCCTCATATTCCCTATCTCTAGCCTCACTCACTGACCTTAAGCAGAGGGTGAAACCATTCTGTGAGATTTCCCTGTCAACTCCTATACCTGCACACCTATGGACACACACCTGGCCACACCCACCCTGACTTATCTTCTTCAAGAACACATCTTTTTTGTGCTCTGGCTTCCAACCCACACACACCTCTTCAGGAGTGTGGATCCATCATTCCAACACTGTTAATCTCTGCCCCTCTTTTCTGCAGCTCCTTACATAGAAATGCTGGATATCACAAGTCTCTCTCACCTTTAACAAAACAATACCAATTTTCCTGAAAAGTGACTCAGGTCAGGGTCCAGAGTACTAAAGTCCCATATCCTTTGACTTAATAAGTTCACTTTTAAAATATACCTTAAGGATGTGCCTCAAAATACAAATAAATATTTATGCATTAGATGCTTACTGCAGTTCTTTATCATAACACACAAAAAATAAATAAAACTGGAAACTGTTTAAATACACAATAATTGGGAAAATTTTAAATAATATCTCTTGTATTGGTTTGAAACTGTAAGCTTGTTCATTTAACCCAATCCAGTCTTGTGGGGGCAGACCTATGTTTAGGGTGGAAACTTTTGATTATGTTGTTTCCATGGAGATGTGACACTCAAATGTGGTTGTGACTTTCTGATTAGATTTTCCATAGAGGTGTGGCCCCACCCATTCACAGTGGGTTTTAATTGGTTTACTGGAATTCTTAAAAAGGGGAAACATTTTGGAGAAAACTAAGATGCAGTCATTTTGAAGATACCTGGAGTGCCAGCTGAGATGCTTAGAGAAACAGTATGAAACCAAGAAACAGACACTTGAAGAGAAGAAATTTCCAGCTCCGGGATATGCTATGCTAAGAGATAAAACCCAGAGTTTTGCCATGGAGAAGCTAAGTGAGAGCCCACAGACACTTGGAGAGAAAGCCATCGGAATCAGAAGCTGGAAGCAATGAACTAGGAGCAAGGATCTCAGATGACAGCCATGTACTTTCCCATGTGACGGGCATTGACCTTTCTTCAGAGTCAAGGTATCTTTCTCTGGAGGCCTTAGTTTGGACATTTTTATGGCCTTACAACTGTAAATTTGAAACTTAAATAAATCCCCTTTATAAAAGCTGTTTTATAAAGCTTTTCTGATAAATTCTATTCCAGCAGCTTCAACAAACTAAAACAGATTTTGGTACCAGAGAAGTAGGGTGCTGCAGTTTGCAAATATGAAACATGTTGGAATGGCTTTTTACATGGATAAGGGGAAGATCCTGGAAGAAATGTGAGGAGCTTGATAGAAAGGGCATAAATTGCTTTGAACAGAATATTAGTAGAAATTTGGACCCTACAGATACCTCTGATGAGGCTTTGGACAGAAATCATGAATATGTTGTTGAAAACTGGAAAGAAGGCAATCTTTGTTTTAAAGTGGCAAAGAATTTTGCAAAATTAAGCCCTGGTGCTGGATGGAAGGGAGAATTTGAAGGCAACCAGCTGCGACATCTAGCTGAGGAAATTTCCAAACTAGATGCGGAAAATGCAGTCTGGCTTCTTCTTGCAGTTTCTAGTCAAATGTGACAGGAAAGGAATAAGTTGAGAACTGAATTCTTGGGTACAAAGAAACCAGAAATTGATGCTTCTAGAAAATTCTGGGCTTCCAGAAAGAAAGACCCAGTGGTAAGTGCACCATGTGAAGATAAAACCGAACATGGAACCAGTCAGCCATGTCAGGACAAGCAAGGACTGAAGATGGAGTTAATCAGAAAGGATTGGTGCAAAGTTGTATTGTCTGATGGCTTTGATCCCTGTATGCTACATACATACTAATTAACAATTTTTTTGTGAGATCTGCATAAATGAGACCACTGCCAGTATGGACTAAAAGGGACATATTGAAGGAAAAAGGACTTCAAAGGCAAATCATGGAAGCTAAATCTGGAGCCAGGAAATCTCAGGCCAGGAGAGTGGATCCACCCATGCATGTGGAGAGGGTTAGATTGCAGAGGGTGGGCCTTCCACCTTGATGTTCAGGAAGAATTTTGGTGCTCCACGCCATTTCTGGTATGTCAGTTTGAAACTGTAGTGTACCCCAGAAAAGCCATGTTCTTTACTCCTCACTCAGTATTGCTGGGTGGGATCTTTTTTGATTAAGTTGTTTCCATGGCAAGGTGACCCACCAAATCATGGGTGGGAAATTTTGATTAAGTGGTTTCCATTGAGATGTGTTTCTACCCATTCAAGACAGGGTGCATACTAGAGTCCTTTAAGAGGGAACCATTTTGGAAAAACCTTCAGAGCCATCACGGAGAAAGACATTTGGAGATGCAGAAAGAAAATACCCCTGTGGAAGCTCTCTGAAAACAAGAAGCCAAAGGATCAGCAGATGCCAGCCACATGACTTCCCAGCTGAAAGAGGTGCTCCGACCTTTCTTGAGTCAAGGTATCTTTCCCTAAATGCCTTAATTTGGACATTTTTGTGGCCTTAGAACTGTAAGCTCGTAACTCAATAAATTCCCTTTATAAAAGCCAACCCATTTCTACATTTAATTTCTGGAAGCATTAACAAACTAATACAGCTGGTATACTGCATTCCAGCAGCTTTAGGAAAGTAAAACCTTTGTTAAATGATTTCAGTGGAGTGAGAATGCCTATGTTATAATGTTAAGTTAAAAATATATATATATAAAAGTTCTATACATTATAGCAACAATGTAAAGTATATGTGCACAGAAATTATACAAATACTTTGCATTTTATAGCGTAAAGATATACATTAAGTTGTTAACAGTAAGTTATCAGAGAATAGTGGAATTATAAATTCTCCAAAATTCTTATGCATGATTTAAAAATCAGAAAAAAAATTAAGAAAAACAATATTAAAAGTATATTAGTGGACTCAATCCAATCAAGATGGTGGACTGAGGTGCTTCGGGGCTCTGTCCACCCATAGAAACTTTGAGCAACCAATGAGACCTGGCAGAAACATCTTTCTCAATGCTCCAGAAAACAGGAGAGGCCTATGTTAGCAGGATGAGCTCTGAATCAAGAAAACAGCTACTTAAAAGTGGTAAGATCTCACCACTCACCAGTTTTTGCAGAACCTGCCCATTCTCTCAGTGTGGATCCCTAGTCCCAGTTCCAGAGAGAGCAGAGTAACCCTTACATAACTGGAAGCATGTAGGTCTGACCTAGTCTGCCTGGTGGTGGCCTGAGGAAGGAGGGTCAACGAGCTCTCCACAGAACATGGTGGGAAGCAGTCAATGGCTTTCTGGGACAAGGGACTGCTGGCTGTAGGACACATATTGCAGTGCCCAAGATCATGAGTAGAATGGTTCCTAGGGAGGAGGGGACATTCAGAACCATGTAAATAAGGGACTTCCTAGGGCCAAATGCACATGGCCAAGACTAGACCCATGTGCAGAAAGAACCAGGGAAAAGCCCCTACACCATGACCTGGAGCTACTCCCTAAACTCATAGTACAGATGAGCCCGGAGGGAGAGCACTCGCACAGTTCAATCTGCAAAGCCTAGGGAAGGCGTTTTCTTATTTTCTTTCTTTTATTTATTTATGTTTCGGTTAGGCCCTGGCATTCAAGGAAAGCTCTGCCATAACACTAGCTAGATACGAGCTTAAGAAATAGATGACGTGGAATCTAAATAACAATAAAAACACTAAAATATCGAAATGTCCAGGTTTCAATGAAAGATTACAAAACATAAAAAGAACTGCAATCAATGGCCCAAGCAAAGGAGAAGATTAAATCATCAGAAGTACGATGAGAAGGATCAGACCTGGGACATCCCAGACAAAGCCTTTTAAAAAATGGTCCTAAATATGTTCAAAGAGCTAAAGGGAAATATGGACAGAGAACTAAAGGAAATAAGGAAAACAACAGATGAACACAAAAAGTGAGATAGGAATTATGAAAAGGAACCAAACCGAGCTGAAAACCATAGTAAGAGAAGTTAAAAATTCCTCAGAGGGGTGTAATGGTTTGACGCTATTATATCACCCAGAAGAGATCATGCTCTTAAAGCAGATCCATCCCTGTGGGTGTAAACCTCTTGTGGGTGTGGACCCATTGTTAAATTGGTTTCAAAGCAAATGAAACTGTTAACATTTACAATATTAAATTAAAACCCCATAGTAATATACAAACTCATAGAGGCAGAATGTAGAATTCAGTTATCAGGTGTGGAGGGAAGGGCAATGGGGAGTTAATGTAAAAGGAATGTAGAGTTTCTGTTTGGGGCGAAGGGAAAGTTGCAGTAAAGGATAGCACTGCGATTCTGGGAACGTGATCAATCCCACTGAATGGTATGCCTGGGAGGGACTGGGGTGGCATATTTATGCTGTCTATCTGTTTCCACAACTGAAAAAGAAAGAAAGGAAAAACTAAAGAGATACGACAATTAAATGCAAGACATGATGCTGGATAGGATCTAAGAATAGAGGATAAAAGGCTTAAAAGGATATTATTGGGACATAAAAAAAAGATTAGAATTTAGAATATAAGCTTTATGTTAACGTTAAATTTTTTGAGCTTGACAACTGCACTTAAGGTGATTTCATAAATGCATATCCTTGTTCATAGGAAGTGTACATGGAAGCATTATGTGTTCAAGGATTATGATGTGTGTAATCTGCTTTTAAATGTTCAGAAAATAGATACACGATAGATAATAAGAGAAAGAAAAACAAGAAGAGAAAGAGGAAGGGAGGGAGGAAGGGGCAAAGGTAGGAAAATGTTAAAATTGGTAGATCTGGTATCTTGGGGAGTGGGAGTATGTTGGTGTTCTCTGTAAGGAGTTTGTATTATTTTTGCATGTGTCCTATAAGTTTGAAATTATTCCAAATAAAAAGTTAAAAAAGAAAAAGAATATTAGCAAGTTCTATTAAAATCAATCAGCATTCTATCTGAAGGCAAATTTAATTTAAGTAAATGACAGTTCTTTCATCAAATAAAATTATAGCTCAAGGCGATTGCATGCTACTTATGAGATTCTGTAGCATGGCCAAAATGTATAAACTTTATAAACAGATAAACAGGTTCATAGCCTGTCTCCTAAGCCATACGAATGTGATGCCAGTTACATATGCATAAAGACAGAGGTGGTAGGTAAGGAACACACACACAAAAAATGATTATCGGTGCTATGTTAATGTGGGTAAGTCCTAGTAATATTTTGTCTCTAATTTCAAAACAATGTTATTCAATTTTAGCAATGAAATGAGGAAAAAGAGAGCAGGGAAGTGTGAAGCTACTGTAGATGCTTTATTTACATTTACTAGAATCTTGTTTTTGCAACCGTGGGCTGTAACTCAGTGGGTTGTAAAACAAAATTAGTGGATTCTACCAGCATATTTTTAATGAAGGAGAGAAGAGAAGAGGATGTATCAGAGCAATCAATCACAGGTATTTACTTAAATAAAATTAAACATAAATATACAAGGAACTTTGGTTCCAATTGCTATATATACACACACACACACACACACACACACAGGGTAGTAGAGTAAAATTCATTTCTATTGTTGTAGAAGTAAGAAGAGAGTAAGAAGGAAAAGGAAAGGGAAGAAAAAGAACAAAGGGGAGGAAGAATGAAGAAGAAGGAAGAGAAGGAGGAAGAAACACTGTGCTAATAAAGAAATGACTCATTGAAATTTTTTAAACAAGAGGAAAAAAGTTTAAACACAAGGCAATAAAGAAATGCGAACAGTGCCTCCAGGACTAGAACAGCTTCGATTTAGTGTTACTATTTAGCTCTTAGATAATGCCAGACACCAGGAAAAATACTCATATATATACTTTCCAATTCTTGGGGGCCTAGGGAGAAAGAAGGAAATATTAAACTTCCCCATCTGGGGGATTCTTGATATTCTCACAAACAGTGGGGACAACTATTCGATAGGCTGAGCCCTCAATCTTGGGGTTCACCTCTATGAAACTCATTACTGCAAAGGATAGGCTAAGCCTACTTATAGCTATGCCTAAGAGTTACACCCATAAAACCTCTTTTGTTGTTCAGATGTGGCCTCTCTCTCTAAGCTAACTCAGCAGGTGAACTCACTGCCCTCCCCCTGCTACATGGACATGACTCCCAGGGTTGTAAATCTCTCTGGCAACATGGGACAGGACTCCTGGGATGAGCCAGGACCCAGCATCAAGGGACTGAGAAAGCCTTCTTGACCAAAAGGGGGAAGAGAGAAATGAGACAAAATAAAGTTTCAGTGGCTGACAGATTTCAAACAGAATTGAGACATCATCCTGGAGATTATTCTTCTGCATTATACAGATATCCTTTTTTAGTTGATGGTGTACTGGAGTGGCTGGAGGGAAGTACCTGAAACAGTTGAGCTGTGTTCCAGTAACCTTGACTCTTGCAGATGACTGTAAAACTACATAGCTTTTACATGACTATGTGATTGTGAAAACCTTGTGCCTGATGCTCCTTTTACTCAGGATAAGTAAGGATAAAAACAAATAAATAATAGGGGAGATAAGGGGTAAAATAAATTGGGTAAATGGAAATACTAGTATTCAATGAGAAGAGGGGCAAGGGGTATGGGATGCATGAGGTTTTCTTTTTTCTTTTTATTTCTTTTTCTGGAGTGACGCAAATATTCAAGAAATGATCATGGTGATGAACACACAACTATGTGATGATATTGTGAGCCACTGATTGTATACTATGGATGGTCTGTATGTGTATGAAAGCATTCTCAATTAAAAAAAAAAAGGAAGAATGGTTGAAAATTTTCCAACTCTTATGACAGACATAAACATACGTGTCCATGAAGCATAATCTTTTTTAAAAGGATTAAATCCTAATAGACTTACTCTGAGAAACACATCAGAATATCAATGCCAAAGATAAAGAGAGTATCCTGAAAGCAGCAAGAGAAAAGCGATTCATCACATAAAAGGGAACCCCAATAAGACTAAATGCTAATTTTTCATCAGAAACCATGGAGGTGAGAAGGCAGTGGTTTTATATATGTAACGTACTGAAAGAGAAAAACTGCCAGCCAAGAATTCTTCATTTGACAAAGATATCTTTCATAATTAAGGGAGAGTTTTAAATATTCACAAACAGAAACAGAGTCTGTCAACAAGAGACTTGCCCTATAAGAATTACTAAAGGGAATTCTGCAGGTTGAAAGGAAAATCAGGAGAGAGTCCCTTGGAATAGTGTGAAAGAATTAAGATTATCAGTAAGGGTAACTAATAGGGTAAATACGAAACCCAATAGTACTGCTTTCTCTATATACAACTCTACTCTCATAATTCCAATAAGAGTGAGAATATAACTGAACAAAAAAAGGAAAAATAGTGGTGAGGTGGGACAAAAACAACATTAAGAGGGAAAACACAGTGATAGTAGAGCACAGAACATGTGGAAAAATATAACCTATATCATATATATAACATATATATATATATATAAACTTTGTCAATTGCTTAATATAAACCCCAAGGTAACCACAAAGAAAGTATTTTAAAAATATACAGAAACAGGGCGGTGCAACAGTGGCTCAGCAGGCAGAATTCTCATCTGCCATGCTGGAGAAGAGGGTTTGATTCCCGGTGCCTGCCCAAAAAACAAACAACAAAAATAGTAATAATACAGAAACAGAAATGAGGAAAGGATCACTCAGATTTGTCATAAAAGGTCACTGTGCAGAAAAGAAAGCTGCAATAAAGAAAAGAAGATACCAAAAAAAAAAAAAAGATATGCTATATAAAAAACCAAAGGACAAAATGGTTAAAGTAAGGACTGCCGTACAGTAATAACTGAATGTTAATGGAGTAAACTTCCCAATGAAAAGACGCAGAGTGGCAGGATGGATAAAAAAAAAAAGCATGATCCAACTACATCTTGTTTATAAGAGACTCACCTTAGACCCAAAGACACAAATAGGTTGAAAGTGAAAGGCTGGAAAAAGATATTCCATGCAAACAATAACCAAAAAAGAGCTGGGGTAGCTATACTAATATAGGATAAATAGACTCTATATCAAAAACTGTTACAAGAGACAAGGATATTATGTATTAATAAAAGGAAAGAAATTTACCAAGATGAAATAGCAATCATTCACCTAATATACATACACCTAATCACGGTGCCCCAAAATACATGAGGCAAACACTGGCAAAACTGAAGAGGGCAATGGACACATCCACAATAATTGGTGATTTCAATACACCACTTTCATCAATATATAGAATATCTAGACAGGATCAATAAGAAAACAGAGAACTTGAATAATATGATAAATAAACAAGGCCTAACAGACATATACAGAACATTGTACCCCACAACAGCAAGATATACATTCTTTTACAAGTGGACATGGATCCTTCTTCAGCATAGGCCAAATTGTCAGGGTCACAAAACAAGTCTCAATAAATTATAAATGACTGAAATTATTCAAAGTATTTTCTCTAACCATAGTGGAATGAATCAATTAAGTTAAATAACACAGTCAAACAATCAGTAAGTGAAAAAGGAAAGTGCAAGGGAAATCAGTAGATATCTTGAGATGAATGAAAACAAGAACACAACATATTAAACCTTATGGGAGCAGGGCAACGGTGGTTCACTGGCAGAATTCTTCCCTGCCATGCAGGAGACCCGATTTCGATTCCTGGAGGCTGCCCATGCCAAAACAACAAACAAACAAAAAAATCTTTATGGGGTGCAGCAAAGGCAGTCATGAGGGAAAATTTATGGTCCTAAATGTTTACATGTAACGAAGAAGAAAGAGCTAAATTAGAGTCCTAACTGCACATCTGTAAGAACTAGAAAAAGAACGGCAAACTAATGCCAGAGCAAGCAGATGGAATGAAATAACAAAGATTGGAGCAGAAATAAATGAAATTGAGAATTTAAAAATATAGAGAACTGATGAATACCAAAAGCTGGTTCTTTGAAAAGAGCAATAAGAACCAATAAACCCTTAGACAGACTGACAAAGAAAAAAAGGGAAAACATAAATAAAATCAGAAATGAGAGGGAAAGCATTTCTACTGACCCCACAAAAGTAAAAAGGTACATATAAGAGGACACTATGAATAACTGTACATCAACAAATCAAGCAACCTAGATGAAATGAACAAAGGTCAAGAAACACATGAACAACATTTACAGAGTCTGGAAGAAACAGAAGACCTCAGCAGACCAGTTATAAGTAAAGAGACTGAATCAGTCAGCAAAAACTGACCAACAAAGAAAAGGCCAGGATCAGATGGATTCACAGATGTATTCTACCTGTCATTCCAAGAAGAATTAATGCCAATCCTGCTCAAACTCTTCCCAAAAACTGAATATGAGAGAACACTATGTAATTCATTCTATGAAGTCAACAACATCCTAATACCAAAGCCAGATAAAGACACCACAAGAAAAGAAAATTACAGATCTAAAGACTATAGATACAAAAATCCTCAACAAAATACTCGCAAATCAAATCCAAAGGCACATTAAAAGAATTATAGACTATGATCAAGGGAGTTATAACCCAGGTTTATAAGGGTGGCTCAATATGAGAAAAATCAATTAATGTAGACTTCTGGGTCAAGATGGCGGCTTAACAACGTGCGCGTTTTAGTTCGTCCTCCAGAACAACTACTAAATACCCAGAAACAGTACAGAACAGCTCCCGGAGCCATGATAGTGACCAGACACACAGCGTACCCCAGTCTGGACCAGCTGCGAGCAACCCCCAGAACCGTGAGTTCCCAAAGCTGCGGCGGCCAGCGCCCCTCCCCCACAGGCCGCTTCCCAGAGGGGAAAGGAAAGGACTTTACCAGCAGCAGGGACTGGGCACAATCAAACGCCAATTGTGGAACTAATTAACAAATTCTGACTACTAAAATAGGACCCCAGCTTAGGTGAACCTGATCAAAGCAGAGGTTGCTCATTTTTGCCCCGGCGCCAAGGGGGCAGGACTGACAGAAAAAGGGGGAAAAAAAAAGAAGGAAACAGAGGTTTTTGTGGCTGTGTATCTACAAAGGCTTGACTGCCTCTGGATACAGCAGCAGGACTTTTCAGGCTGTAACTGCCCCAGGCATAGGCAGAAGTGAGCTCTTTTGGGGGCTTGTCTGGAGCCTGTGCCTTCCCCAGGGGAGGGGTGAAGCCCCACCCGGGTGGAATCCCTCCATCAAGGAATTCAGACACCAGGGCTTGGTAATTTGAAGCCATTAAAACCAGCCTACAACCTCTCCTCTGTCTCCACCACGCCCCCAGCAGGGAGAGTCTGCCAAAGTTAAAGGTACCGCATCATCTTATGCTGGTAGGACCTGCAGGCAGCAAGCACCACATACTGGGCAGGATAAGAAAAACAGAGTCCAGAGACTTCACAGGAAAGTCTTTCAACCTGCTGGGTCTCACCCTCAGGGAAAATCGACGCAGGTGACTCCTCCTGATAGGAGGCCAGTTTGGTCTGGGAAAATCTGGCTGGGGTCTATAATATCTAAGTAGGCCCTCCTAAGTGTGTGTGTGGGAAAGGCACCACACAAGCAGGGTAAGAAACAAGAAAACAAGAACTGAAAAATTCTCCTCTGTTAAACAAAACTTAAGCTAGAGGTCCAGATAAAGGTGAACGGAATGTCAAAGAACAGATAGACAACAAATTCATCCAGCAAGAAAACTCTAGATAAAAGAAGTGGAAGCAATCTCTAGAATAAACTAATTAAGGTAATTAAATGCCTAGACACCAGCAAAAAATAACAAATCACAATAGGAAAATTGAAGATATGGCCCAGTCAAAGGAACAAACCAACAATTCAAATGACATACAGGAGCCAAAATAATTAATTCAGAATGTACGACCAGACATGGAAAACCTCATCAAAAACCAAATCAATGAATTGAGGGAGGATATAAAGAAGGCAAGGAAAGAACAAAAAGAAGAAACTGAAAGTCTGAAAAAACAAATCACAGAACTTATGGGAATGAAAGACACAGTAGAAGAGGTGAAAAAAACAATGGAAACGTACAATGGTAGATTTCGAGAGACAGAACATAGGATTTCTGTACTGGAGGATGGAACATCTGAAATCCGACAAGAAACAGAAACTATAGGGAAAAAAATAGAAAAACATGAGCAGGGACTCAGGGAATTGAAAGACAATATGAAACGCATGAATATATGTGTTGTGGGTGTCCCAGAAGGAGAAGAGAAGGAAAAAGGAGGAGAAAAACTAATGGAGGAAATTATCACTGAAAATTTCCCAACTCTTATGAAAGACTTAAAATTACAGATCCAAGAAGTACAGCGTACCCCAAAGAGAATAGATCCAAATAGACATACTCCAAGACATTTAATAATCAGAATGTCAGAGGTCAAAGAGAAAGAGAAGATCTTGAAAGCAGCAAGAGAAAAGCAATCCATCACATACAAGGGAAGCCCAATAAGACTATGCGCAGATCTCTCAGCGGAAACCATGGAGGCGAGAAGACAGTGGGATAATATATTTAAATTATTAAAAGAGAAAAACTGCCAGCCAAGAATTCTATATCCAGCAAAATTGTCCTTCAAAACTAAGGGAGAAATTAAAACACCTTCAGGCAAAAAAGTCACTGAGAGAATTTGTGACCAAGAGACCAGCTCTGCAAGAAATACTAAAGGGAACACTAGAGACAGATACGAAGACAGAAGAGAGAGGTGTGGAGAAGAGTGTAGAAAGGAAGACTATGAGTAAAGGTAAAAAGAAGGAAAATTAGACATGACATATAAAATCCAGAAGGCAAAATAGTAGAAGAAAGTACTACCCATGCAGTAATAACACTGAATGTTAATGGATTAAACTCTCCAATCAAAAGACATAGACTGGCAGAATGGATTAAAAAACAGGACCCATCTATATGCTGTCTCTACTCAAAGGACACGAGGCTAAGGACACAAATGGACATTTACACACCAATGTATATAGCAGCATTATTAACAATTACCAAGAGATGGAAACAGCTAAAATGTCCATCAACAGACAGTTGGCTAAACAAACTGTGACATTTACATAAGATGGAATATTATGCAGCTGTAAGACAGAATAAAGTTATGAAGTATGTAACAACATCAATGGACCTTAAGGACATTATGCTAAGTGTGATTAGCCAGAAACAAAAGGACAATACTGTATGGTCTCATTGATATGAACTGACATTAGTGAATAAACTTGGAATATTTCCTTGGTAACAGAGACCATCAGGAGGTAGAAATAGGGTAAGATATTGTGTAATTGGAGCTGAAGGGATACAGACTGTGCAACAGGACCGAATATAAAAACTCAGAAATGGACAGCACAATATTACCTAACTGTAATACAATTATGTTAAAACACTGAATGAAGCTGAATATGAGAATGATAGAGGGAGGAGTGCTGGGGCATAAATAAAATCACAAAGAAAGATAGATGATAAAGATTGAGATGGTGTAATCTAGGAATGCCTGGAGTGTATAATGATAGGGACTAAATGTACAAATTTAAAAAATGTTTTTGCATGAGGAAGAACAAAAGAATGTCATTACTGCAGTGTGCTGAAAATAGATGGTACTTAATATTTTAAAATTTCAACTAATGTGTGAGACTAAAGCAAAAAATGTTTATTTGGTACAAATCTATACTTTGACTAGTGCATCTCCTAATATAACTTATGTAGATAGTTGACTTAACACCTTAAGTACATGGAACTTTGTATAAGACATGAGATTTTGTTGGTTTGTCCAGGTGATGCCCTGATGAATCCTGGAGTGATTTGATCAGTGAGTGGAAAAGTATTTGCAAAGTCCCCTTCGGGGAATGGTGAGAACGGGGGAAAACTCAACTTCCCCAAGTTGAATTCTTGATATTCTCACAAGTAATGTGGACAACCAAAGTTATAGGCTGAGCCCCCAGTCTTGGGGGTTGTTCATATGAAACTTAACCCCACAGGGGATAGGTCAAGCTTACTTAAAATTAAGCCTAAGAGTCACCCCCAAAAGAACCTCTTTTATTGCTCAGATGTGGCCTCTCTCTCCAGCCAACAAAGCAAGCAGACTCACCACCCTCCCCCTGTCTACGTGGGACATGACTACCAGGGGTGTGGATCTTCCTGGCAGTGTGGGACAGAAATCCCAGAATGAGCTGAGAGTCAGCATCAAGGGATTGAGAAAACCTTCTCGACCAAAAGGGGGAAGAGTGAAATGAGACAAAGTGTCAATGGCTGAGAGATTCCAAACAGAGTTGAGAGGTTATCCTGGAGGTTATTCTTATACATTAAGTAGATATCACCTTGTTATCCAAGATGTAATGGAGAGGCTGGAGGGAACTGCCTGAAAATGTAGAGCTGTGTTCCAGTAGCCATGTTTCTTGATGATGATTGTATAATGATATAGCTTTCACAATGTGACTGTGTGATTGTGAAAACCTTGTGTCTGATACTCCTTTTATCTACCTTGTCAACAGATGAGAGAAACATATGGAATAAAAATAAATAATAGGGGGAACAAATGTTAAAATAGATTTAGTTTGAAATGCTAGTGATCAATGAAAGGGATCAGTAAAGGGTATGGTCTGTAAAATTTTTTTTTCTGTTTGTTATATTTTTCTGTTGTCTTTTTATTTCTTTTTCTGAATTGATGCTAATATTCTGGGAAATGATCATGATGATGAATATGCAACTATATGATGATATTGTGAATTGTTGAGTGTATGTGTTGGGAATGTCTGTTTCTTGTAATTTTTTTTTAATTAACAAAAAATTTTTAAAAATCAATTAATGTAAAACACATTAACAAAACAAAAGGAAAAAAACTACATAATCATCCTCATTGGGACAGAAAAGGCATTTGATAAAATGTGGCATCCTTTCTTGATAAAAACACTTAGAAAAACAGTAATAAAAGGAAACTTCCTCAACACAATAAAGGGCGTATATGAAAAACCTACAGCTAATATCGTACTCAATGGTGAAAGACTGAAAGATTTCCCTCTAAATCTGGAACAAGACAAGGATGCCCACAGCCACCGTGTTATCCAGCATTGCACTGGAAGTTCTAGCCAGAGCAGTTAGGCAAGAAAAAGAAAGAAAAGACATCCAACTCGAAAAGGAAATAAAACTTTCACTGTTTTCAGATGAAATGATCCTAAAGAAAGTCTTGAAAAATCTACAACAAAGCTACTAGAGATAAAAAATTAATTCAGCAAAGTGGGAGAGTACAAGATCAACCTGCCAAAATAGTAGTGTTTTTACGTACTAGAAAGGAGCAATCTGAGGAGTAAATCAAGAAAAAATTTATTTACTATAGCAACTAAATGAATCAAATATCTATGAATAAATTTAAGCAAGGATGTAAAGGATTTGTACATAGAAAATTACAAAACATTGCTATAAGAAATCAAAGAGCTAAATAAATGGAAGGACACTCCATGTTCATGTACTAGAAGACTAAATATTACTAGGAGGTCAAAAGCAACCCCAATCAGAATTCCAACAGCCTTTGTGGAAATGGAAAAGCCAATTATCAGATTTATTTGGAAGGGTAAGGGGATCTGAATAGTCAAAACCATCTTAATAAAGAAGAACAAAGTTGGAGGAGTCACATTTCCTAAATTTAAAGCATACTGACAATTGATCAAAACAGGATGGTTTGGCACATATTGACAAATGGAATAGAATTCAGAGTTCAGAAACAGACCCTCACATCTATGGCCAATTGATTTTTCACGAGGCTGCCAAGACCACTCAGTTGGGAAAGAATAGTGTCATCAACAAATGATGTTGGAAAAACTGGATACCCATATTCGAAAGACTGAAAGAAACACCCTATCTCACATCATATACAAAACTTAACTCAAAATAGATCAGACCTACATATAAGAACAAAAATTATAAAACTCTAGAAGAAAGTGTAGAGAAGCATCTTCAAGATATGGTAGGCAATGGTGTCTTGGCCATTACACCCAGAGTACAAGCAGCAAAAATAAATAAATAAATAAATAAATAAATAAATAAATAAATAAATGGGACCTTCTCGAAATTAAAAACTTTGTGCATCAAAAGATTTTGTTACAAAAGTGAAAAAACCTTATCAATGGGAGAAAATACTTGGAAACCACACATGTGACAAGGGTTTAATATCCAGAATAAGTGAAGAAATTTTAAAACTCAACAACAAAAAGGCAACCCAATTAAAAAATGGGCAAAAGACCTGAACAGACATTTCTCCAAAGAAGATATACAAATGCCTAAAAAGCACATGAAAAGATGCTCAACATTACTAGCTATTAGGGAAATTAAATCAAACCCCAATAAAATATTTCACATCTACTACAATGGCCACTATTTTAAAAATTACAAGTGTTGGAGATGATGTAGAGAAGTAGAAACACTCAGTCACTGTTGGTGAGAATGTAAAATGGTACAGATGCTATGGAAGACAGTTTGGCAGTTCCTCAGAAAGCTATGTAAACAATTACCATACAACTCAGCAATCCTGCACTAGGTACATACCCAGAGGAACTGAAAGCAGGGTCTTGAGCAGACATTTGCACACTGATGTTCAAACAGCATTATTTACAATTGCCAAAAGATGGAAGCAACCCAAGTGCCCATCAACCAGCAAATGGATAAACAAAATGTATACACATACAATGGAATATTATTTAGCCATAAAAAGCAATGAAGTTCTGATGCATGTAACAACATGGATGAACCATGAGGCCATAGTGCCAGACACAAAAGGACAAATACTGGATGATATGAGCTAATTACAATAAGCAAACTCATAGACTCAGAATCTAGAATATAGGTTACCAGGCATGGATAGGGACTAGATAATGGGGAAGAGATGCTTAATTTGTACAAAATGGCCATTCAGGTTTGTAAGAATAAAATTAAGTTTAGCTTTCACCCAAGATGGCACAGATGAGAGAAATGGAACTAAATTAACAAAGGGCTGTAAAATAGCTCAGACTGATCTTGCAGGCAGAGAAAGGGGAGGGCCTCTGATGCAAGCATGGAATTGGTGCCAAATACTTATATAGGTAAAAACAAATTTCAATAAGTAACAGTTAGGGTCAGTGAAATGTAAAGCGTAATCAAAACTGGGAACCTCTGGGGGAAATTTTGAATTAATTAGACTATGCAGGTAGGCTGTAACCTCTGGAGTATCCAATCACTGGATAACAGGGAGGGACCTGCATGCTTATATTTTGGTTGTGCCCCTGTTCTTGCAAGATCATGAATAAATTCTTTTCTTCTCCACAATCGGGTGAGTGTTTATCCTTTTTCAGGTATGGCTTTCTTCGCAACAATTCTGGGGGTCTGTCCAGGATCCGAGGCTTCAGAGGAGGGTCCCCGAGGAAGATGAAGGGAAGGTGCGCCCCACTAATTGAGCGGTCTCGGACTCCACTGTTGGGGGTCTACTTATGACAGCCAGAAGGACACGAGATGGGACGTTTGGGTCCACCAATTATGAACGAGGAAAGGGGGAAGGGAAAACCTGCCTCACGGTGACCAGGCAAATCTGTGTACAGACCAAGGTAAGAAAAAGGACTATTAAGTATTGCCTTGGTGGTCAGGAAGAATTCTGATGAGCCTGGAACTTAGTAAGCAAGTGCAGAGTCCCAATTCACAGTTTCCTTCTCCTGTGAAGGAAAAGGCCAGAGTTGGAGAAGCAAAATGGTGCTGAGTGAAAAGAACCCAGACAAGACTCAGAATGGGTAATACAGGCAGTTGGCCGGCCAGGGAAAAAGGGTAGGGGGTACCTATACAGTTTCCTGGGAACATTCCTTTAGATAGTCCATTAGCAAGAATGTTAAAACAGTGGACCGACAGTGATCAGACCAAGAGAAAGGACAAATGAAAATGGTTAAATATTGTTATTAAATTTAGATGAAAGAAACCACTGTGCTGCCCGATGTATTCTGGCCAAAATAAGGAGCAAATGAGGATTGAATCTGTGCTGATCTCATACTTTATGTAATGGAAAGAAAGAAACCCATCTCCAAAGAGGGGTCTGGTTATGCTATGTGTTAGCTAAAAGGAGGGGGGACCACTCTTTATCCCATAGAAGTTAAAACTCCAAACCCAGAGGCTAAATCTTTAATCTGGGATCCTTTGTTGAGCTTTCCCCTGCCCTATGTTCCACCCCCCTCCCCACTCCCAGGGGCAGGGACTGTTGGACCCTGAAAGCCCAGTGAAACTAACCCACATACCCCCAACCCTAGCCCTGGGGAACCAGAGGGCCAATGCGGCCAACTACTCCACCTGCAACAACCCACCAACAATTGAGGAAGGAGTTTGAACAGTGTAGGAAAGATACATAGAATTTTCCATTTCTGGGGGCTCCTGAGGAAAAAAGGGTAAAAGAACATAAACCCACTGAGTCCCTATACCCTTTGAGAGAAATACCTATTGGACTAGGGGAAATTGGTTACATAAACGCCCCACTGGCGAATACAGAAGTAAGGAACTTTAAGAAAGAGATGAAATCACAATAGGGCTAGCTGAACAATGGAATCAGTTTTTAGTCCCCAGTTTATATACCTGGTCCAAATTTATGTCTATCCTAAATATCCTCTTTATGGGGAAAGAAAAAAATGGTGAAGAGGGCAGCTATGAAAAAATGGGAGAGGCAGCACCCATCCGGACAAGGGGTAACAGCAACAAAGCAAAAATTCTCCAATGTAGGTCCCAATTGGGATAACAATGATCAGGAAAACAGGACACAAGTGAGGGAGCTTAGAGACCTCACTATACAAGGGACAAAACTGGTTGTACTCAAATCTCAGAACTTAAATAAGGCCTTTGAGGTAGCTCATGAAAAAGACACGATTCCCTCTGCTTACCTGCAAAGGTTGAGGGACCACGTGAGGAAATACTCAGGGATGGACCCTGGTAGTCCTGTGGCCCAAAGTCAGTTATGTAGAGGGGTCTTGGCCCGACATTCAGAAGAAGATCCAGAAAATAGATGGGTGGATGGATAAACCAGCAGAGAGTTATTAAGAGAATCTCAGAAAGCGTTTGTCAGAAGGGAAGAGGAAAAGCAGAAGCAACAAGCTAAAGTCATGATAAGCACCATCAACCACATGGTCAAGAAGAGATTAGAGACAAAGCAGGAAGGAGACAGGCAGAGGTGAGATAAAGAAAAAGTTTGGGCCAGATGGGCAAAGGAGCAAGGAGGACACCGGACTCTACAGGGTGCTATCACCGTGGGAAACCTGGTCATTTCAAAAGGGAGTACCTGAGTTTAAAGAAAGAAGGTCAGGTGATACCCCTGATGAATTCTGAGGATTAGGGGGGTTAGAGGTTCCTTGTGTCAAGAGTTCACTAGGGGCCTTTAGTAAATCTGAAAGTGGGCCCATATCAGGAAGAAATTATGTTTTTGGTAGATACTGGGGCAGCTCGATCTTCTGTGAACTACATCCCAAAGGGAATCGAATTCTCCGATAGCTCCCTCACGGTTTGGGGGGTAAAAAGGGAATGTTTTAAGGTCCCATTTTCAAGCCTACTAATATCTGTTGGGAAGATAACCAAATTATAAGCCCCCTGCTATATATTCCAGAAGCTGGGAGTAACTTGTTGGGACGGGACCTGATAATACCCATGGAACTGGACCTGGAGGTAAGGGATGGCCAAAGAGAAGTGGTCTTAGACTTGCTTATTGAAGAAGATAAGGACATCCAAGAAGGAGTATGGGTGAGGGAAGGAACCAGGGGGGGTTGCAGTTTCCCCCTATCAAAATTAAAATGAAAAAGGAAGGGAACAAGGTCTCAGGTCATTGCAAAACATTCAAGTTAATTACACTGAGATGCCTCCAGTAGGATGACTAAAATATATCCTGGTTCTCATAGACCATGTAACAGGGTAGGTGGCGGTGTATCCTCTAGCCTCAGCTACAGCATCACTGTCATTTTGATAATGGTAGCCACTTTACCTCCTGTGTACT
This sequence comes from Tamandua tetradactyla, assembly GCF_023851605.1. NCBI lineage: Eukaryota > Metazoa > Chordata > Mammalia > Pilosa > Myrmecophagidae > Tamandua > Tamandua tetradactyla. The sequence goes on from NC_135329.1 coordinate 199,521,746, forward strand.
ATAAGGTGTTATGTGAAGCTAAGGTATTGCCTAGGATTTCCATACACCCTGGCATTCACTGTCCTCAGGAAGGGTGGAAAGAATGAATCAAACCTTAAAAAAAAATAATAAAAAGAAAAAGAAAAAACAAAACAGTGTTATAAACTGGTCTTAGAAATCAAGTTACCTTGGACTGTGTCTACCCATAGGTCTGCTAAGAATTAGAGCAGCCCCTAGGAAAGAATTAGGGATCTCCCCCTATACAATGCTCCTTGGCTTGCCTTTTCCCAGGAAAACTAGAGATCTTCCTTCCTTAGACTCAAAGAACCTCTTCCTTAAGAATTATGTACTGGCTCTGTCCTCTACTCTGTCATCCCGCAGGCACTGTGGCTTGCTGGCCTACACCCCACCTCTTGAATTTGCTGTCCACCAACACCAACCTGGTAGCTGGGTCCTTATCAAATTGTGAAAAGAGGTCAAACTCCACCCAGCCTGGGAATGACCCTATCAAGTTCTGTTGATAACTAAGAGGGCCGTCCAGATTGCAGAGAAAGGCTGGATTCATTACACCCAAGTGAACAGACTGGTACCTGAGCTGGACGATCAGTACCCAACAATGCAGTCCGATTCCTGGGAAATAACTCCAACTTCAGACCCTTTAAAAATTATGTTAAAGAGACAAAAGGTGGGAGGGTAGAAGGGGCGTTTGGATTGGGGGTTTGGATTTTGTATTTTAATCTAACATAGTTAATAGTGACCCTGTATCTAACACAGTCTTACCAAGGAAGATAGTTGAGTGATTTAAAGCTCAATTTAAAAATGAAAATAATTATACCAGCTATTATGTTCCAAATTCGGGATGCAATGAACTCCATGAGACTGATGGTGAATGTAACCAAAGGTCTAGAATCCCAAACTGCATAGTTTGATGCTTGCCAAGTAATAGACTGTGGAGACTTAACAAATCAACAGCAATTGAGGGGGGAAATAAGTACTGTGTCCAGAATCAGTAGGAGGGTGTTACAGTCAAGCTTCTCCTTCCTGGGATGATATATGATGAACTACCCAGGTTCAAGGGTGGACCATGAACATGGGATTAATTTCACAGACCCAGAGGTCATTAAAGGATAAAATAACCTTTTATAAAGGAAACTCCCCACCAAATTGCAAAAATCTTCAGTGTAACCCAGTGGTGATAATCATTAAGAAAGCAGACAAATATCCAGCAGGGGGCGGCAGCAGACATGCAGTAGTAGTTGACAGAATATATGGGATGGGGGGCAGACCTCGCTAGAAAAGACCTTCTAGGAAGGTTCAAGATACAAGTCCTTTCCCGACACCACCAATGCCCTCTCCAGGTAACTCAACAATCGCGCCAAAAGAGATTCAGCTGGAGGTTAGTTCTTCAATATGGAATGATCTGAAAGTTGTCAGGGTAGGTAAGGCAGAAAATTTGAAGGAAACCATAGAAAGAGAAACCGGGTATAGAGATACAAATACCTGGGTGGAATGGATTAAATATACAGTCCAGAGTCTAAACATAAACAACTGTTATGCTTGTACATTAGGCCAACCCACTGCCTTTATCATGCTCTTTCCAATAGGCATGGAAAAATCATGAAAAGGAGTTTAAATGTGTGGTACTCCTTTTACAGAATACTACTCCTCGTGAAAATTGTAGTATGCTGTCCTCTCTTTTCCCTCCAGACAGGGATGTAAAAATCAAGGCCATCCCAGCTTCCCGCCTCCATCCAGGAAACCACTCTGCCTGTCTCTCTAGATGGGAAGAACACTCCAGGACCTTGGGACCAAGGCCTTGTGTACCTAAGGGTAGGATATGACCGAGGATAGTACTGGCAATTTCTCCCTTTTAACCATACCCTGAGCAGACCTTCGGTGCTATTGTGGAAAGGCATCCTCTGATCAGTACCACCTGAGAAGTGGAAAGGGCCCTATGCTCTGGTCCAGGTGGTCATCCCATTCACCTGGCATCTGAAATAGAAGAGGAAGTTCTAACTCAAGGAAAAAGGGAGAAAAGCTTACTTGGATTCCTTCGATGACTGAATTTATTTAAACAGTATAGGGCGCCCCAGGGAATCCTGGATGAATTTAAAGCTGGGAATCAAGTAGCTGCAGGATTTGAATCTTCCTTTTTCTAGTGGGTCACCATCAACAAAAATGTGGGTTGGATTAATTATATATTATAATCAGCAGATAGTTATAAATTATACCAACGATGCTGTTAAAGGAATAGCAAAACAGGTGGATGCTACTAGCCGAATGACATGGGAGAACAGGATGGCCCCGGACATGATGCTAGCTGAAAAGGGAGGTGTTTCTGTTATGCTTAGGGGTAGTTGTATATTTATCTCAAATAATACAACCCCAGATGCAACTATAACCAAAGCTTTTACAAAGCCTAACGGCCTCATCTGAAGAGTTGCCGAAAAATTCAGGCATTGATACACCCCTCACAGGCTGGTTAGAAAGCTGCTCTGGGAAATGGAAAGGGGTGACACCGTTCAAGTTAACGTCTTTAATCATGGCAACTGGGGTACTCACAGCACTTGGTATTACGTTATCCCATGTGCCCGAAGGCTAGCTCTGAGACTCATTTGAATCTGCCCTAACCAAGCAAATGCCTATTCAGTACAGACAAAACGGCTTGTACCTCCTTAAAGAGAAAGATCCTTATAATGAGGAGTGTGAAAAAGCACTTATCAAATTTGAAAAAAAAAAAAAAAACTTGAATGTGAAAACTAAAGTGTTCAAGAAGAAAGGGGGAATTTGTAAGAATAAAATAAAGTTTAGCTTTCACCCTAAATGGCGCAGGATGAGAAAAATGGAACTCACTGACCAAAGGGTTGCAAAATGGCTCAGACTGGTCTTGGAGGGCCTCTGACACAAGCCTGGAATTGGCGCCAAATCCTTACATAGGCAAAAAACAAGTTTAAACAAGTAATGGCTAGGGTCACTGAAATGTAGAGCATAATCCAAAGCCAGAACCTTCGGCAGGAAATTTGAATTAGACTATCCTGATAGGCTGTAACCTTTGGAGGATCCAAACAGTGGAGAAACAGGGGAGGGACCTGCGTGCTAAATTTAGGGAATAAAACCTGTGGCACTCTATTGCTTGGTGCGCCAGCCACATTTCAGTTGTGCACCCGTTCTTGCAAGATTAGGAATAAATTATTTCCTTCTCCTCAATTGGGTGAGTGTTTCTTTTCTTCCAAGTATGGCTCTCTTTCTAACAAGCTGATTGTAAAAGTTTGGAGATGGATGGTAGTAATGGTAGCACACTAATGTAATAAACAGCACTGAATTATATGAATTATATAGGTGACTGTGGTTAAAAAAGGGGGAAAATTTAGGTCATATATGTTACTAGAGTAAAAATTAAAATATAAAACATAATACTTTACAACACAGGGAACCCTACTGTAAATGATGGAATATAGTCAATACTAAAAGAATAAGTGCGTTTTTTCATGAATTATAACAAATGTATGACACGAATACAAGGTGTTAACGATAAGGTGGTATTTGGAAAAATACACCTAATGTATGCTATGGCTGATAGTTAACAGTACTATTTTAATAAATTTTCATCAATTGTAACAAAGATAACTGCTGTTAAAAAAAATTAGTACTATTACAAAAAGTGCTATCATCAATTGTAAAAAATATTTCATACCAATACAAGGTGTTGGTGTTAGGATGGTGTGTGAGAATCCTATATTTCATGCATAATTGGTCAGGAAAATTTTTTATTTTTCTAATAAAAAATTTTTCAAAGATAAAAATAAGTAATGATGAAAAATTCCTCATTCAGTCTTAAGTGTCAATTTTAAAAAACTCTCTACCATGCATTCAATACTCATCCCTCATTTCAAGATTAATCAATGATCTCAGGGCTGGAAATCACATCAGCAAACAAAATAATTGTATATCCAAGAGATCTGAAAACATGGATCATCTATTCATTCCACCAGTCTTTACTGACTTCCTATTATGGGCAAGGCAGTGTCCTATGCACTACAAAACATACAAAACTTAGACTTAGTCCTTTGCTTTGAGGAGCTTATAATTGTGATAAGGAAACAAAAAAGATTTCAAGATAAGTACACTGACTTAACCAGAAGCCTTTATGGCCTTTACCTTGCCAAACACCATTAAAATGACAAGAGCAGAATTTTCAAAAGGCATTAACATACAAAGACAAAGAGAATGGAAGGAAAGATGATAGCAGGCAAGAGATTTAACACATCTTTGGAAAATGGAAAGAAGATAGGCAAGAGATTTAACACATCTTTGGAAAATGGAAAGAAGACAGAAGAGTGATAAGTGACCAAGCAAAATAGAGAAAGTTGAAATTTAAGAGGTGGATTCCAAAGAGAAATCAACCAATTCTCCCTGGAAAATGCCTAAAAGAAGCACTTCGAGGAGAGCAAACCCTAGAAGACAAGAGATAAGGCAAAGTTCTGAAAACAAGATTTACTGAAAGGTCTATTTAGTGATTAGAAGGCATTTACCACCTGTAGCATATACAGAAAACACATAAGCACATACCACTCGCCCCACAATAAGTTCTGGCTTGCTTTACCCAAGGATGCCAAAGCCCAGGAAAAGCAAGATGGCCATTTAGAGCCAGTCACGCAGCTGAATCACCTCTTGGCCAAGCTTCCTTTGGATCCCATAGTTAGAATGGATAGCAAGCAGTTGCTGATGGTGCTGTCCTCGCCAGGCAAGGCCTAACAATCTGTTTGTACCACAATCTAACAAACAATCTAACAATCAAGTTTGTACCACGCCAAAGTTCCTTTGTACCTATAGCTCACTTATGTCCACTCAGAGGACATATGCAATCTGTGCCCTTATAAAGAAATAACTACAGACACCTGCCATCCTCCTGGACCTTAACCCTAATCCACATATTATCGCTATTGCAGAAAGAAAAGCATTCCTGCACCTCTACCTCTAGCTTTGTTGTACAAAAAGATCCATCTTCATACCCCCTGATGTAGGTGACTGAATATTCTTCACCGGAGACACTAAAAGTCAAAGAAATGGCCTTAGAAGTCTACAAGACAACATGACCATGCCCTCAAGCATCCTATCAGCATGTCAGCACCCCAGGTTCAAATAGGAGTCAAGCCCAAGGATTACCAGACATTTGAGAATAGTCCTCTACCGTAAAGGAAACAGATGAAAAGAACAAATAGAAAAACAAGTAACCACTGGAAACAGTGACAAAACAGAACATTACACACACACCTCAAAAATATGCTTGCATGAGATTTTCTTGAGTTGTCCAGGTTAGTGTGATGCCCTCACAAGTCCCAGAGTGACTTGGACAGCGAATAAAGAAGTATTTGCAGGGTCCCCTCAGGAGACTGGGGAGAAAGGTGGAAAGATTCAACTTCCACATCTGAAGAATTTCTGATATTCATGCAAGCTGTGGGGACAATCAAATCAATAGGCCATACCCCCATGAGACATGACTTCCAGATGTGTGAATCTCCCTGGCAATGTGGGACAGAAATCCCAGAATGAGCTGGGACTCGGCATCAATGGATTGAGAACTTCTTGACCAAAAGGGGGTAGAGAAAAAAACGAAGTATCAGTGGCTGTGAGATTTCAAACAGAGTCGAGAGGTTATCCTGGAGGTTATTCTTAAGCATTATATAGACATCCATTTTCAGTTTATAGTGTATTTGAGTGGCTAAAGGGAAGTACCTGAAACTGTAAAGCTGTGTTCCAGTAGCCTTGTTTCTTGAAGATGATTGCATAAGATATAACGTTTACAGTGTGACTGCATTTGTGAAAACCTTGTGTCTGATGCTCCTTTTATCTAGGATAAGGACAAATGAGTAAAAAATATGGAAAAAACTAATAGGGGGAACAAAGGTTAAAATAAATTGAGTAGACTGAAATACTAGTGGTCAATGATAGGGAGGGGTAAGGGGTATGGTATGTATGAGTTTCTTCTTTTTTCTTTTTAATTTATTTTGTTGAGTGATACAAATGTTCAAAAAAAATGATCATGGTGATGAATACACAACTCTGTCATTATATTGTAAGCCACTGATTGTATACCATACATGGAATGTTTGGATATCAAGAATGTTTGTATATTAAGTTTTTACAATAAAAATATTTTTAAAAATATGCTTGCCGTGTTAAAAGAAGCAGCAGCTCCCACATCAATTAAAAAAAAAAAAAGGGTCCTATGGGAAAGGAAAGAGCTCTTGAAAATTAAAAAGTATCATATTCAGACTTCCGGAGAAGATGGCAGCTTAGTAAGACGCGCGGGTCTTAGTTCCTCCTCCAGAAAAGCAACTAAAGAAACAGAAACAATAAAAAACAGCTCCCGGAGTCACGACAGAGACCAAAAAAGACAGCGTACCCCATTCTGGAACGGCTGAACAGGTAGGGAGAATCCACTGCTGTGAGATACCCGAGGGGTGCACGTTTTCCCGGCTGGGGTGGCTGGCGTCTGGGGTCCCCTCCACGCACGTGGCTCCCCGGTCTGACTGGGAACATTGGATAGCGGGGCCCTCCCGTCACGCTTGGCGTCTCGGGCCAGCTGGGCAATTTGGACTGGCACTCCCCCAAGCCACGGCCAGCGGCCCCCGCCTCCACGCGCGGTTTCCCAGGCCGACTGCCCCGCAGACAAACGACCGCCACGAGCGCCACCTACTGGGCAGGAAAAGAAAAACAGAGCCCAGAGATTCCACAGAAAAACCTTTCAACCAGCTGGGTCCCACACCCAGGGAGATCTGATCAAATGCCCAGACACCAGCAGAAAATAATGGATGGCGCTCGGAAAATTGAAGATATGGCCCAATCAAAGGAACAAACCAATAGTTCAAATGAGATACAGGAGCTGAGACAACTAATGCTGAATATACGAACAGAAATGGAAAAACTCTTCAAAAACCAAATCAATAAATTGAGGGAGGACATGAAGAAGATATGGGCTGAACAAAAAGAAGAAATAGAAAATCTGAAAAAACAAATCACAGAACTTGTGGGAGTGAAGGACAAAGAAGAAAAAATGGAAAAAAACAATGGATACCTACAATGGTAGATCTAAAGAGACAGAAGCTACAATTAGTGAACTGGAGGATGGAACAACTGAATTCCAAAAAGAAACAGAAACTATAGGGAAAAGAATGGAAAAACTTGAGCAGGGAATCAGGGAACTGAATGACAATATGAAGCGCACAAATATACGTGTTGTGGGTGTCCCAGAAGGAGAAGAGAAGGGAAAAGGAGGAGAAAAACTAATGGAAGAAATTATCACTGAAAATTTCCCAACTCTTATGAAAGACCTAAATATACAGATCCAAGAAGTGCAGCGCACCCCAAAGAGAATAGACCCAAATAGGCATTCTCCAAGACATTTACTAGTTAGAATGTCAGAGGTCAAAGAGAAAGAGAGGATCTTGAAAGCAGCAAGAGAAAAACAATCTGTCACATACAAGGAAAACCCAATAAGACTATGTGTAGATTTCTCAGCAGAAACCATGGAAGCTAGAAGACAGTGGGATGATATATTTAAATCACTAAAGGAGAAAAACTGCCAACCAAGACTCCTATATCCAGCAAAATTGTCCTTCAAAAATGAAGGAGAAATTAAAACATTTATAGACAAAAAGTCACTGAGAGAATTTGTGACCAAGAGACCAGCTCTGCAAGAAATACTAAAGGGAGCACTAGAGTCAGATACGAAAAGACAGAAGAGAGAGGTATGGAGTAAAGTGTAGAAAGAAGGAAAATCAGATATGATATATATAATACAAAAGCCAAAATGGTAGAGGAAAATATTATCCAAACAGTAATAACACTAAAAGTTAATGGACTGAATTTCCCAATCAAAAGACATAGAATGGCAGAATGGATTCAGCTTTAAGACAAGATAAACTTATGAACCATGTAATAACATGGATGGACCTAGAGAATATTATGCTGAGTGAATCCAGCCAAAAACTAAAGGACAAATACTGTATGGTCCCACTGATGTGAACGGACATTTGAGAATAAACTTGAAATATGTCATTGGTAACAGAGTTCAGCAGGAGTTAGAAACAGGGTAAGACAATGGGTAATTGAAGCTGAAGGGATACAGACTGTGCAACAGGACTAGATACAAAAACTCAAAAATGGACAGCACAATAATACCTAATTGTAAAGTAATCATGTTAAAACACTGAATGAAGCTGCATCTGAGCTATAGGTTTTTGTTTTGTTTTGTTTTGTTTTGATTTGATTTTACTATTATTACTTTTATTTTTTTCTCTATATTAACATTCTATATCTTTTTCGGTTATGTTGCTAGTTCTTCTAAACCAATGCAAATGTACTAAGAAATGATGATCATGCATCTATGTGATGATGTTAAGAATTAATGATTGCATGTGTAGAATGGTATGATCTCTAAATGTTGGGTTAATTTCTTTTTTTCCGTTAATTAAAAAAAAAAAAAAAAGAGAAGGGATAATTGGAGATGAAGGGATACAGACTGTACAACGGGACTGGATATAAAAACTCAGAAATGGACAGCACAATACTACCCAATTGTAATGCAATTATATTAAAACACTGAATGAAGCTGCATGTGAGGTACAGGTTTTTTGTTTTTGTTTTTTTTGTTTTTTTTTCCTTCTATTATTGTTTTAATTCTTATTCTGTTGTCTTTTTATTTCTTTTTCTAAATTGATGCAAATGTACTAAGAAATGACGAATATGCAACTATGTGATGTTATTAAGAATTACTGATTGTACATGTAGATTGGAATGATTTCTAATTGTTTTGTTAATTCTTTTTTTAATTAATAAAAAAAAAAAAAAAAAAGTATCATATTCAAAAGAAAGTCAAAGGAATCTCCAAGTGGTGCCCTAAAAAACAGATGGAAAATTGGAGTAAAAAATAAAACCATTAGAGGATCAATCCTGACAGAAAGAACGGAAATAATGGAGAGGAGAAAAAATATCAAAGAAATAGTTCAAAAAATTTCCTAGAACCTAAACAGATGAGATTTCAGAATAGAGTGGTTCATCAAATGCCCAGCACAATGAATTTTAAAACAGATTTTAATATGCTACTAATCTATATCCTCTTGGCCTTTACATTTGGAGTAAAGGAGTCTCACCTCTTGAGCTTCTTTTCATAAGTTTCCTAATTCCCTTTTTAACCTTGCAGGTTTGTTCCTGCATCATGTCTAACCCTATTCCTGGCTGATAATAGGAGATCAACAACCATTGGTGATACTGTTGAGTATTGGGAAATGGCACATAGCCCTGCACTAATATTCTGGGCAGAAAATTCAGAAAATTGACTTAGGTTTTCCATAAGGGTTAGGAACACTATGGCTTTAAGATAGCCTTCCTAAAAAAAAAAAAAAAGCAGCAGTATCAGCCCAGGATTTCATTGAGTATCATAAACTTACTTTTCTCCAATCAATTCACCTAGCACTTGTTCTATTTGCCAGAACTTCTGGTAGCTTATCCTGATTGGTTCTCTAACCAGAAGAGCCTAGTAACATCCACAAACTGAAAGATCCAGCTGCTATATTCTCTTTGCTAGATCAATTATAAGAGTATTATGCATGAATGGTCTGGGCACACATTCCTCTAGGATCCCACAGTTTATATTTTCAAGTAGGAATGAGCCCTTTGACAATTGTCTTCATTTCCTTCCTCTAGGCCTGCTCTGAAATCCATAGACTGCCTGCTGGGAATTGACTTTTGTCTCTCACAAAAGACATGTTCCCATCTCGTGGGTGTCAACCCATCTGTAACAGGACCTTTGAAAAGGTTATAAAATGTGTGTTCAAACTGAGAAGAGGTGGACCTTGATTCAACATGGCCGAAGTCCAACATGGCCATAAGCCCCGAGGAACAGGTAGGTCTCAGAAGTCAACAGAATCTGGAAGAGAAAGGAGAAGATGCTGCCATGTGCTCTGTCATATAACAGAAAAGCCAAGGAACCTCAAAGATTGCTGACCAGTCAGAAGATACTGACCAGGAGGAAGCAGGTCTTCTAGCCTCGGAAATCAAACCGGGAGACAATAAATTCCTGTTATTAAGCCAACCAGTTGTATGGTACTTGTTTTTAACAGCTAGGAAACGAAAACACTGTCTTTCCAGGATTGCTACTTTTCAAGCTTCTCCCTTTGGTCTGGACATCTATCAGAGGGGCTTTCTGGAAGGTAAAAGAAGGAAGATCATTAGTTTTTCTCCAGCCTCATCTAATCACCTTCTCAAAGAGTTCCAACGTATACAATTCCTTCTTCCACAAGCCACGGTGTCTTCTTCTTCCTAAAAATGTCATTTGCTTAAGTTTGGAGTGATCTACCCTAATTATAGATTTTACCAGAATGCCCCACGTGGAAATAAGATTTGCTGGACTATAATTTCCCAGGTGTCATTTACATATGTTCTTAGCATGAAGGTTCACTGACAATCTGCCAGTCCTCTAGCTTAGTGACCCTTCGAAGCAAACTTGCTACAAGCCAGAATTTAAATTTTTAGTTCCTTCAAACTTTTCACGTGCTATCAGGCCAAACAGTATATTTCAACCATGCTTCATCAGATTTGATCCAGAGCATACTGTGCATTTATTGCTAGCCAACCCACATCCTTCTGGTAGGAAAGAGGGCATTAGAGTTGCTTGGTTGTTAAATGTGATGACCTTGATAATCAGTGCTGGAAAGCATGCATTTGAATCTTGGCTCTGTTGTTATGAGCCACTTGAATTTGGAAACCTTACTGACCTTGCTGGTCCTCATCTGTAAAACAGGGATGACAATAGGGATGAAATGATTATTATACATATCAATCTCTTAGTCCAGGGTAAGCAAGGTAAGTGCAGAGTAAGTGCTCAATAAATGCTTGTTATCACTAACAAATCATCTGGAGTTCATCTTTCCTATTTGTCTTCCTATTTATCTTCAATGAGCCAAGCAAAAAAATTCTCTGCTTTCCCCTCTTCCCCTTTGCAATCATTCCATCTACTAACCCATCAGTTTTTCACCAATGGGTTCTACATTTTGACGGACAGAACCTCTGACGGCCATTTTATAGGTACCCAGCAAAGCATTCTGCTGATTCTTTCAATAGCCATAAACCATCCCATCTCTAGCTGATCTCTACCTCATCTCCTCAGTCAGCTTTCAAGCTTTTCCAAGGCTTAAATGCTTTAGCTACCCCAGGGACGGCCCAGCCTTGCTGTGAGTCATTTTGGGTTCCTTTCTTCCCTTTTACTGTTGACACATAGCCTTCCAGTGATTATTTATTAACTCTCTCCAAGTTCCCTGAAAGGTGTTTACTTTCTCTCACTCATATGTGTGTGGTTTGTGTGTGTATGTGTGTGTGTACGTTGTTGTAGTGTATTTTTCTATAATTGAGTGACACCAGTTTTTTTAATTTTGTTTTTAATTTTTGGTTTTTACTCTCCTTCCTGATTCTTTAATTCTTTAATTGAATTGCATCACTTGTCTATGATGACTCACTCTTATGCTTTTCCCAGTAGTTCCTATTTCTGGAGGGAGCCTGATGCAGTGGGAATTAGAAGACTGGGTGGCCCTGAACCAACTGTCAGTTCTCCTCCCTGGCCTAGAGTGTATATTTAGGAAAAGGGAGAGCAGAGTCACATCAAATGCCTTCCATGGGCTGGGCAGAGGCAGGTAACATTTTAAACCGAGGGTGAAGGTTCAGGTTAACACAATAGTGGGTGGAAGAGACAGTGGCAAATTATAAATCACAGGTTCCAACTAAAGTAGGCAGCAAGATGCTGCCAAGGAGATATGTCAGTCAGCAATGCCAGATCTTCAGATTTTATTTTCCCAAAAGAAAACTGAGATCTGGATGGTTCTGTGAAATCTCAGGAATTTTTTAAATGGTGGAAATAATTTTTATAACTTTAAAAACACTGTTCAAGCTAAACAAAGCACACTGAGCAGACACGGCTTGTAAAGCCGCATTTGAGCTGCATGTGACCTCAGAGGCTGCTGAGTTTGATGACTGCTGAATTCCTTTTTTGCATTAGCATTCTACAGCTTTATTGGGATCAACAGATTCCTATCTCCTGTGGTTTCTGAAACTGCCTATTTTGACCCTCTAACCCAAGAACTTTACTATCATAGCTGAGTCTTACAAATTATTGTAAAATCTATTCTGAGAAGAAAGTCTCCCATGAGTATTTATTCATCTAATTATATAGAGGTTACTTTTCCCCTCAAGATTTCCAGCTCAGGTTTCTGTTTCTACGGTAAAAAAAGAGAAAATTTACATGGATAATTAAATTACACAATCTCAAAATATCATTTTTTTTTGGCCTATGTTAAACTCTTTCCTGAAATAAAATGTTGCAAAGCTGCCACATTGGCCAATGTAGTTCAATACTTTTCCCAATCCTTGCACACCATCTGGTGGCAGAACTATCTGCTTATAACATGGAAAATGCTCAGTGAATTCAAGAAGGAGGAAAAAGTGAAGAAAAGTAAAATAAGAAGAGTAGTAAGAGGAAAAAAAAAAGGAATAAGTTTGAAAAAAGGGTAATCTACAAAATAAAAGGTTAACTGATGAGAATCAGCTACTGGTCATTTATATAAAACTCTAAAGCTCTCTCTGTAAAGAAAATTCTTCATAAAACTGTTATCCAGCCATCTGCATTGTACAGTTATATTTACTGGGAGGAAGGAAGGAAGGAAGGGAGGTAGGTTGGTTGGACTGAAAGAACAGGATAAGCAGCCCGTCTCTGACTTTGCATTTTATGTCTTTTTTTTTCTTATCTAAAAAAACCATCATTGTTTTCTATGTCATTAAAATGCAATGTCATATATCTAACTCATCTGCATTCCAGAGATAAAGTCAGCAGATTCCATTCGATTTAGCAAATATTTATTCAGTATCTACCATGGCCAGGTATTTAAAATCAAATAATCACTCATTCCTAGACTCACAAAGTGTTAGCATTGGAAAGGACAATAGAGCTGATTTGGTGCAAATGTCCTCATCTTAAACTGAGGAAGTCAAGGCCCAAGGAGCTGGCGACTGGATCCTCAGTTAAGCAGCTAGTAACTGGCAGAGTTAAAACCATCTCCTGGCTTCCGGCCCAGTGTACTTTGTACTCCGTGCCTTAGACCCCTTTTTCTTGTCCAGGAAAAATAAAATTGAGGCTCTTCTTTGTTTCTGCCATTTACTGACATAATTATAAGCAGGTAAATCTTTTGCCAATACCAGCAACCTACTAATAATGGTTGGCATGGGTTAAGCACGTGCCAGACACAAGCTGAGTACTTTGTATGTAATGTATCTCATTTATCCTCATCAAAACAATAAGACAAAAGTTCTATTTTTGCCTCCATATGATTTATAAGGAAACAGGGGCCTGAAACAATTAAACATCTTGCTCCACGTCAATCAGCTAGATAGGGGCAGAGTTTAGCTTTGATTCTAGAATCCACAGTCTAAAGAGCTATGCAATGAGCCTACCTGAGATAAAAATCAAAGACATACAGTGGCAGCCAGTGGGCTGGCCTCATCACTTTTTCAAGTCAGTAGACCCTTGAACCATCTTTGTAACTGGAAGGTAGCTTTTGAAGCTCCCCATATTGAATTGTTCGTGTGTCAATCATAAAACAAGCAGGAGGGGCCAAAAGATCTATGCCTATGGAGACCGAGAGAGAAGAAATAAAAACTAAAGTGAAGAGAAGAATGACATTAACACTTATTCCCTCTGGGTCACTGCGATTGTATATACCACAGCAGTGACAAGAGGATGGGTAGAAAAAGTTCTTAAAAAAAAGTTGACAGGACTGGCAATTTTTTGCTTGCAGAAAAAGATATCCAAATTTATATAGGTAAGTAAGCTTGCTCAAATGTGGACCCTGGACTCTTTTATACAAATTAGAGAAATAGGATACTTGAACTTTTAAAAAAATTGCTTAGATGTCTCTACTAAGGGTCCATAAAGTAAATGAGAGGAGGCGCCATTATTTCTCTTGCAATTATAGGAGAACTAAAATAGGCCTTTTTATAGGGCCTATTTCTAACAGAAGGGCAGTTCTATTTCTCACTGAAGCAGGGTGGGAGGTAGGCAGTGGTGGAAGACAGAGAAGGGGAGAAAGAAGGTACGTCTGCTGCCAGCTGGGTTTGTTTTCTTCGTGAAAATGCATTCAGCCTTACCTTTCTTCCTTTCTTTCCCTTTCTTTCATGTATTCATTAAGCAAATATTTACTGAATATCTGCTGTGTGCCAAGCACTGTGACAAGAGTTGAGGATCCCACCAAAACAGAATGAAAGGTACACATTCTAGTAGAGGAAAGAGACAATTAACAGTAAAATATTATCTGAGCATGAGGTATGAAAGCAGAAAAAGTATGAGGAGCTACAGAAAAAATTAAATAACCTTGTCTAAGGGCCATGGACCCCTTGAAGAAGTGACTTCCAAGATAAGACCTGAAAGATTAAACAGACTAAGTGGAAATGGGGAAAGGAAGGAGAGGGTATGGTTAAGTAAGAATCATCAGGCAGAGGAAACTGTGGATAGGAAAGTTGCAAGGGGAAAAGGGGCCTGGCATCTTCAAAGAACTAAGAATAGTACATATGCTGGTTGACTGGGTGGTAAGAGATTGAAGGGAGCAACACAGGACTGAAGGGTTGTAGCAAGTTTATGGAGCGTCATGTAAGGTATAGTAAGGAGGCTGGACTACAGTCTAAGGATAATGGGAATACAGCAACAGAAAAATGGGGTACTGCAAGCAAGAGACAACAGTGGTGGCTTCCATCACCATGTCACAGGTAGGATGAAGGATTCCAACATATTTAAGTAGTAGGACCAATGGGACTTGGTTAGTTGTGGGTGTGAGAAAGAGGGAAGAATCAAGGACAATTCCCAAGTGGTGGACAATTCCCAAGTGGTGGCAAATATTCTGAGCCAGAGAACCCTGGCATAGTAGGAGATAAACCAAAGGGGAGGGAGCAATCATGGTGGTGGGAAGTGACTTGGAGATAGCCCAGGTTATGTTTCAGAAAGATTTATCATTCTGGAAACCATAGAGTATAGGAATATTTTTACCAACAAAGCATTTTTTTTGGTAGATGAGATTGCAATACACAGGCATATATATCCTTGGTTATATAATCAGTATATGCTGGAACCAAAATAAAGTGGTTTCCCATTGCTATATTCTCCTTAATTATTGTGTGAAAATCCAAACATTTCCACCAATTAAAATTTCTCTATTGGTTGATAGTATAGACCAACCTTTCTTCTCTGACTGCCTGAACCCAGTTTTAAACAACTTTTAAGTATAACGATGTTATCAAATGTCAGCAAACACATCTACCAATATCCAAATAAAAAGTATCATTTTTTTTCTTACAAATCATTGACATTCCAAGAAGCCAACCCACCGCAACTTTTATCTTCAAACAGGTTATAAATTCACTTATAGGTCCACCTCTTTCAGGAAGTTAAAGCACTAGCCAAAGACAAATGTGGCCAATTACTTTTTAATTTACATCCAAGTTGAGTCAAGGGGATCCCAAACAGCATGCCAAATTGGATCCTGTCAGTAAGGTTTTATAATGCTCCAATTTCATGAGGCAATTTTAGTGTTACTTAATGTTACCACTCAGAATTCCAAATGTAATTACTTTTTGCTTCCTGCAATAACTAACTGGCTTTATCCTACTGATAGGGCACCTAGCACAGTAGTAAAGACTAATGGTCAGGCCATGTTGTGTGCGCAAAGAAAATCGTTACTAAAAGTCCCAAGATAATAGGTCATTTATTACCACTGGGATGAAAATTGCATGTCTGAGTTTAGAAAACAATGTGGTAAACTGAAGTAAATAAAACAATAAAGAAAATCATGAAGATGGAAGAATCAGTTCCAAATGATACTTGACAATTTTCTTGACCGCTGAAAGATGGAGTAGATAGCTCAAATGAAGGGTTCAAGGATGTCTTTATTTAAATGGAAGTAGTATGTTGAATTCTGACCCCCTTCACCCAGCACCTCTCTTTTCCACAGGCCAAACAATGACCCTTTTTAAAAAAAATCGTGTGATCAAAGCCAAATAAAGCTACAACATGACAGGAACTCCCAACTGACACCTCTATTCACACTCCAAATTCAGGGTCCACCTCTGGCTCCAGCATGACAGAAGAACAGCCATTAGGCAGTTGCTGGACACAGGGATTAAATCCTGCGACGAGCAGCTGCAGACCTTTGCTGCCAACGAAGAGGCTTAACCACTAATTAACTTCACAAGGTATTCAAGTGAACACGCATACTTTTCCAAAGCCATAATTTCCTTTCTTCCAGTTTTCCAGGTCATTGATTCCAAACTGTGGACAGATGAAAAGGCTGGGGTTCTCTGGATCAACTGAAAGGAAGGGTAATTTTTCAAATAATGTTTATTGGTATAATCTTCTCATCATCTTTGTATGGCCATCTCAAATATCCATATTCAGAAAAAGACTTAATTATATGTAGCAGCGTAGCAGGGAATGGGCAGCTCCAGTTCTCTTTGGTTGAAAACTACCTTCAATTAGCAGCTGAAGTTAGGTAGGCCTGAAACTCATATATGCGTACAAACTATGAGTCAGGTGAAAAGAACCTGTGAGCAAACATTCCAGGGGAAACCAAAGCAGAAATGAATTTCCCTCTGAAGGTCTGGCAAAGCAAAGGTCATCACTGGGCAGAAAAGCCTTGAAAACCCATCAGTGAGCTTAGGAAGAATGAAAATGACTATTGCAGGTCTAGAATATGTTTATGTACAATTTCCTGAAATAATTCTGCAGGCTGTGCTTTCTGCCTTCATGTTTACAGCATACAACGTTACACCTCTGATGTAAAGACAAAATTACTCACTCAAAGTTTATTCTACTAGGAAAATGATCCGTCAGATATGTTAGATGTTTATCCAACACCACTTTAAATGACTAACAAATATTTGCTAAAGCCTTATTGTAGTTCAGAACTACATCTAACTTCTTTAAGTTCTAAAAAAATACAGTTTGAAAATAGCTGGCATTTCTCGCATGATGATTCTCCACCTTTTTGCTCCGAAATTTCAGTAAGTTGGGTTGTCTCCCTTTCGGTTTATTCTTCCACCCATGTATTATACATAATTTAGTAATAATTTTTCTTCAGAACTCTTGCAAATAATAATGATTCTGAGGTTTCATCGGAATACTTTCAGTGCCTTCACTAGTCTGAATATATCAGAAACCTCCATTTCTAGCTTTGATTGACCAAGTAGAGATTCACAAATGTTGACAGGACAGTTAGCACTGTCTTAACTAGAGATTTCACCATATTAAAGAAAGAAAGAACACCTAAAAGAATGTCAAACTTTTAACCTCTAGAAAAATACAAATACAGACAGACTAGAGTACAAACACTAGAAAAACTGCATAGCTCTGCAGCAGGCATGCTTGCCAAATTAAAAAGAAACCAGACAGGTTCTGATTCAGTGGATGACAACATGCTTTCACAACTGAAACTACCAAGTCCAAATAACACCTCCTGGGAGTCATGCCAGTAAATGTAAAAGGTATGCCATGCAAAATTGATGGTCACATTTCATTATTTGATATAAACAGGGAGTATTTTTATATCATTTTTCAAGTTTAAAAAATAAACTAGGTTCTCTCTCTTTTTGAATATATATGGTACTTTTGGAAGTTACACTTACACTTCAGTGTTTAGAATATATTTGAATTCCTACATATATGTAAGATTCTAAGCTTTCTTTTGGGAATCCCAATAGTTTGGGACATTTTTCATGTTTAGTTTTTATAAGATTTGAAGACAAAATTAATAGCATAGATCCCATCGCAATGGTTCTTGCAAGGTGGATTTTCAGGTCATTAATTTCCACTTTACATTTCTGTTTTTTCCCCACATTTCCTGTAATGAATTAGGCATTACTGTCAAGAGTAGAAACAAATTTAAACTGAGATGTCTAGGGTAATACAGAAAATGATAGTTTCCCAGTATACAAAGGGGGAAGAGTATTATAGAATACTAGAGAGTTAAAAGCAGAGATAACCCCCACCCTGAGTCCTAAGACACCCACCTAAGAAAATATGACTTTGCCAATGCTGAGTTTGGTTCAAGAAAGATCCCAATATTTGTATCCATGCGCTTAAACAGAAGTGAACAGAATAACAAATTCTTCCCAAATAGTACGCAAAGGTGGTAGACACGGCTAGAATTGAACTTCCAGGATTTAGACACCCCATCTTGCTCCAGTGATGTCACTGGAAACCCCAATTGACCAACAATTCCTCTGAGGAACCAGGGAGAGCAAGCTGAGAAGTGATGCCTCTATCTCTTCCCTTTGAATAAGTGTTTATAACCTAATTAATGGGAATTTAATCTAATGCTACATGAAAGTGTAATTTTCTGGTCAATCCATAGGCCCCCCCACCCCACCCCCAGCAATGCTGCAGAAAGACAGGCTCTTTTTAATCATTTCTACATTAAAAAGTTGCATAACTAGTAATTTCTGATTTTAAATGACTCTTCTTTTCATTAAGGTAAACCTCAACAGGTCCCTAATTTTTGACACTTTGATAGCAAACTGGCAAGAACGTATTAGAATAATGCCCTTGAAAACAGTGCAACCAAACTTTCTCCAAAGAAAGATTCCCCATTTGATTTTCAAAACATTTAGACAGGCTGAAATGGTAAAGGCTTAGGAGACCACATTAGAAAGAGTATGACAATTAATTCAACCATTGCTCTGTTGCAATCTGTTCTCAACATAACATCCTGGGTTTTCTTTAAGTCAAAGCAGGACACTCTCCTGCTCAAAACCTTCCAATGGCTCCCACTTTTCTCTAAGGAACAGTCAAAGTACTTGCCACAAGGCCCTACTCAATATGCCCCGCACTAATTCTGACCTCATCATCTACTCTTCTCCTAGCTCACTCAACCCTAGTTACACTGGTACGCCCAACCTCAGGACCTTTGCAGCAGCCGTGCCCTCTGCTCAGTATGTTCTCCCCCCAGATATCTGCATGGGTCACTCACTTGCCTCTATCACATTTTTGTTTAAAAATCTGCTTCTCAGGATGGCTGACCTTGATCACCCTATTTAAATGCATCATTACTGCCACCTTTCCTGGATACTCCTGATCACAATCCCACTCCATCTTTCCCGTATTTATGTCCTAAAATATTACTTATTTATTGCTAGAGTCCTTTCTTCTACATTCTACAATGTGAGCTCCATGAGCCAATGACTTTGTCTTTTGTTTGCTGATGTATCTCATGCTCCCCAACAGTATCTGACACATAACAGGCCCTCAGTAAATCTTTTTTGAATGAATTATTCTGGCAGATCAGCTCTTATATTAAGATGATGGGCCAATGATTTACTTAATGGTACTTCAGTTATACAAAAAAGAAAGTGTAATTCGTATAACAATTATTTGGCTAACTCAGAACTATGAGAATTCAAATTACAGATTTGATGGATTTCAAATTATGTCTAAATACATCATTTCCTCACATTTTAATGCCAGAATTTTGCCTGTAGGGGAAAAAGCAAATTAATGGGGGGGGGGGTCTGTTGATATAATACCTTAAGATTTATTTAGCATCAACTTTTAGTAGATAAGTTTAGGAAAACACACTAAAAGCAACATGAGACCACTATGAATTTTTCTTCCTATAAATGTTATATTATTTAAAAAAGCAAAGTTCCATCCATAGCAGAGTCAAAGAAAAGCTCCCTTAGTCTATTTATTGATAAGACTGGCAATCATGAAATAATTGCCATGGATACTTTACATTTAATTGAATTCAACATAGTCTTTCAACCGGCTACCAAATGTCTGTTCCCCAACACAATCAACATTACCTCCTCAAAAACTGGATGGAAGCAATAACAACCAGAAAAGAAATAATGGCCAAAAGAACTATCTTGACAAATACAAAGTTAGACTGGGTTGCCTGTCTAGCCAGAATCAAAATTATGAGAACTGCCAAGGAACAATAACCAGAAACAAGGTCTCGTGGAACACTTGAAAATTTGGATAGGCATGAAATTTAGGAGTTTTCTTAAAACCATTCACATGAGACTGATTTTCACGTACAAAGATGATATGGATTGCCATTTTAGATTTTTGCCTCCCTAGAAAAACTTGAGGTTTTGTTTCCAGAGGGTTCATAATGGGTATTCAATTCCATGTCTGACTCCATTCCTTCATGTTTTCCTTGTGATTTTTCCAGGGGCCAGTTCAAATGGCAGAACAGTGGCTCTGTCCACCAGCTACAGATTCTAGAGTGATCTGGTAACTGATTCCACCAGAACTAAGGTCAAGGGCTTGATAGCAGTTTTCACAATAAAACTTCTATAAACCACACTGACAATGATGTAACAGGACATCTTCTAACATCAAAATGCCTTTAAATCTTTGACTGCAGTTCTTCTCAAGTAGACCCTACCAAAAAAAGTCTGGGCTAGTAACTGAGTGGCCTGCGTTTTCTATATTTCATGCAACATCAATTCCCAAGGAGTGTTTGGTTTAGAAATTAAAGAAGAGCTATATGGGAAGAATAGGCTGTAAAAACCTGCATATGCACTAAAAATGTCAATGTAATAGAGTTCTCACACTAAAGCAATAGGAACTTGCATATAACTAATAGAAACTCAGTCCAGAGGAAAAGCCTGGACTCAAGGCCACTGCTGAGTTAGGGCTTGGAGGCTGGGGATCTTGAACACAAATACATTAGACTTTTGTCCAAAGCAAAATGCAGCCAGGCCAGTGAAAATTCAGACTAAGTGGCTTAATACAAGATAAAACAGAGAGAAAACAAATGATACCTGGTCCCATCACAAACCCCTCTCTCTTTTGCAGCTTTCTAAATACACCATTATTGAAGTTTGCACTTGGTCCAAAGAAATAGTATTATTCATTTTCTTGAAGCAACATAAAGAAATGTCTACTTACCTAAATGAGAAGATGTGCATTAAAACAAGAGCAACAACAAAAATAGAAAATGTTCATCAAATACTTATGGCATTAAAATTCCTAATAAATTAGGTAGTCATTATTTACATTATAATACACCATTTACGGTATTAAAAGATTCCTCCCTAGGGCGGGCCGCGGTGGCTCAGCGGGCAAAGTGCTTGCCTGCTATGCCGGAGGACCTCGGTTCGATTCCCGGCCCCAGCCCATGTAACAAAAACGGAGAAACAGAATACAATAAAACAAGAAAATGTTTAAAAATGTTTCCCTTTCTTCCTTCCTTCCTTCCTTCTATCCTTCCTTCCTTCTCTCTGTCTTTCCTTAAAAAAAAAAAAAAAAAAAAAAAAAAAGATTCCTCCCTAAAAGATTCACCTACTGCAATATTCTTTAAAAAATTTCTTAAAATCTCTTTTTATTATGGTTTAAAGTATGGTCCCATTTTCAACACTCCCATGTATATACAATATAAATGCTGGGGATGGTCTGTTTTGATGGTCATTTGGGGCTTAGGCGTGCTTAACGTGTTTGCGTCTAGGTTCTCTGTGGACATAAGCTGCAGAAAACTAGAATGTGTGACATGGTAGTTTTTAGGTATCCTATATAAGGGCTGTGTTCAAAGCCTGCTTATTCTCTACTTGCTTACTACTGAACCAGTAAAATAAAAGCATTAAGAAACAATGTGACATAGTGGCCTAAAATGTGCTTACACAACCTGACTTTGCAAAGAACAAGTTTTATGCAGTTATGCAAGTCAACCAGCATCTCTAGGGGCTAGACCCGAGATGACATCGAGGTTTCTTTCAGCTCTAATCATCTAAGGCTAAGACATCTATCACACAAGGCAATGGACACACATGCATTTTTTTTTTCATTAATTAAAGAAAAAAAAGAAATTAACACAACATTTAGAAATCATTCCATTCTACATATGCAATCAGTAATTCTTAACACCATCACATAGATGCATGATCATCATTTCTTAGTACATTTGCATCGATTTAGGAAAAGAACTAGCAAAACAACAGAAAAAGATATAGAATGTTAATATAGAGAAAAAATAAAAATAATAATAATAAAAAAAGACACAAACAAACAAACAAACAAAAAAACTATAGCTCAGATGCAGCTTCATTCAGTGTTTTAACATAATTACATTACAATTAGGTAGTATTGTGCTGTCCATTTCTGAGTTTTTGTATCCAGTCTTGTTGCACAGTCTGTATCCCTTCAGCTCCAATTACCCATTATCTTACCCTGTTTCTAACTGCTGCTGTTCTCTGTTACCAATGACATATTCCAAGTTTATTTTCGAATGTCGGTTCACATCAGTGGGACCATACAGTATTTGTCCTTTAGTTTTTGGCTAGACTCACTCAGCATAATGTTCTCTAGGTCCATCCATGTTATTACATGCTTCATAAGTTTATTCTGTCTTAAAGCTGCATAATATTCCATCATATGTATATACCACAGTTTGTTTAGTCACTCGTCTGTTGACGGACATTTTGGCTATTTCCATCTCTTTGCAATTGTAAATAATACCACTATAAACACTGGTGTGCAAATGTCCGTTTGTGTCTTTGCCCGTAAGTCTTTTGAGTAGATACCTAGCAATGGTATTGCTGGGTCGTATGGCAATTCTATATTCAGTTTTTTGAGGAACCGCCAAACTGACTTCCACAGTGGTTGCACCATTTGACATTCCCACCAACAGTGGATAAGTGTGCCTCTTTCTCCGCATCCTCTCCAGCACTTGTCATTTTCTGTTTTGTTGATAATGGCCATTCTGGTGGGTGTGAGATGATATCTCATTGTGGTTTTGATTTGCATTTCTCTAATGGCCAGGGACACTGAGCATCTCTTCATGTGCCTTTTGGCCATTTGTATTTCCTCTTCTGATAGGTGTCTGTTCAAGTCTTTTTCCCATTTTGTAATCGGGTTGGCTGTCTTTTTGTTGTTGAGTTGAACAATCTCTTTATAAATTCTGGATACTAGACCTTTATCTGATATGTCGTTTTCAAATATTGTCTCCCATTGTGTAGGCTGTCTTTCTACTTTCTTGATGAAGTTCTTTGATGCACAAAAGTGTTCAATTTTGAGGAGCTCCCATTTATTTCTTTCTTTCTTCAGTGCTCTTGCTTTAGGTTTAAGGTCCATAAAACCGCCTCCAATTGTAAGTTTCATAAGATATCTCCCTACATTTTCCTCTAACTGTTTTATGGTCTTAGACCTAATGTTTAGATCTTTGATCCATTTTGAGTTAAATTTTGTATATGGGTCTTCTTTCATTCTTTTGCATATGGATATCCAGTTCTCTAGGCACCATTTATTGAAGAGACTGTTCTGTCCCAGGTGAGTTGGCTTGACTGCCTTATCAAAGATCAAATGTTCATAGAGAGAGGGTCTATATCTGAGCACTCTATTCGAATCCATTGGTCGATATATCTATCTTTATGCCAATACCATGCTGTTTTGACCACTGTGGCTTCATAATATGCCTTAAAGTCAGGCAGCGTGAGACCTCCAGCTTCGTTTTTTTTCCTAAAGATCCTTTTAGCAATTCGGGGCACCCTGCCCTTCCAGATAAATTTGCTTATTGGTTTTTCTATTTCTGAAAAATAAGTTGTTGGGATTTTGATTGGTATTGCATTGAATCTGTAAATCAATTTAGGTAGGATTGATATCTTAACTATATTTAGTCTTCCAATCCATGAACACGGTATGCCCTCCCATCTATTTAGGTCTTCTGTGATTTCTTTTAACAGTTTTTTGTAGTTTTCTTTGTATAGGTTTTTTGTCTCTTTAGTTAAATTTATTCCTAGGTATTTTATTCTTTTAGTTACAATTGTAAATGGAATTTGTTTCTTGATTTCCCCCTCAGGTTGTTCATTGCTAGTGTATAGAAATGCAACAGATTTTTGAATGTTGATCTTGTAACCTGCTACTTTGCTGTACTCATTTATTAGCTCTAGAGGTTTTGTTGTGGATTTTTCCGGGTTTTCGACATATAGTATCATATCGTCTGCAAACAGTGATAGTTTTACTTCTTCCTTTCCAATTTTGATGCCTTGTATTTCTTTTTCTTGTCTAATTGCTCTGGCTAGAACCTCCAACACGATGTTGAATAATAGTGGTGATAATGGACATCCTTGTCTTGTTCCTGATCTTAGGGGGAAAGTTTTCAATTTTTCCCCATTGAGGATGATATTAGCTGTGGGTTTTTCATATATTCCCTCTATCATTTTAAGGAAGTTCCCTTGTATTCCTGTCTTTTGAAGTGTTTTCAACAGGAAAGGATGTTGAATCTTGTCAAATGCCTTCTCTGCATCAATTGAGATGATCATGTGATTTTTCTGCTTTGGTTTGTTGATATGGTGTATTATATTAATTGATTTTTTATGTTGAACCATCCTTGCATACCTGGGATGAATCCTACTTGGTCATGATGTATAATTCTTTTAATGTGTTGTTGGATTCGATTTGCTAGAATTTTGTTGAGGATTTTTGCATCTATATTCATTAGAGAGATTGGTCTGTAGTTTTCTTTTTTTGTAATATCTTTGCCTGGTTTTGGTATGAGGGTGATGTTGGCTTCATAGAATGAATGAGGTAGCTTTCCTCCACTTCAATTATTTTGAAGAGTTTGAGGAGAGTTGGTACTAATTCTTTCTGGAATGTTTGGTAGAATTCACATGTGAAGCCATCTGGTCCTGGACTTTTCTTTTTAGGAAGCTTTTGAATGACTAATTCAATTTCTTTGCTTGTGATTGGTTTGTTGAGGTCATCTATTTCCTCTTGAGTCACAGTTGGCTGTTCATGTCTTTCCAGGAACCCTTCCATTTCATCTAAATTGTTGTATTTATTAGCGTAAAGTTGTTCATAGTATCCTGTTATTACCTCCTTTATTTCTGTGAGGTCAGTGGTTATGTCTCCTCTTCTATTTCTGATCTTATTTATTTGCATCCTCTCTCTTCTTCTTTTTGTCAATCCTGCTAAGGGCCCATCAATCTTAATTGATTTTCTCATAGAACCAACTTCTGGTCTTACTGATTTTCTCTATTGTTTTCAATTTCATTTATTTCTGCTCTAATCTTTGTTATTTCTTTCCTTTTGCTTGCTTTGGGATTAGTTTGCTGTTCTTTCTCCAGTTCTTCCAAGTGGACAGTTAATTCCTCAATTTTTGCCTTTTCTTCTTTTCTGATATAGGCATTTAGGGCAATAAATTTCCCTCTTAGCACTGCCTTTGCTGCGTCCCATAGGTTTTGATATGTTGTGTTTTCGTTTTCATTCGCCTCGAGGTATTTACTAATTTCTCTTGCAATTTCTTCCTTGACCCACTCGTTGTTTAAGAGTGTGTTGTTGAGCCTCCACGTATTTGTGAATTTTCTGTCACTCCGCCTATTATTGATTTCCAACTTCATTCCTTTATGATCTGAGAAAGTGTTGTGTATGATTTCAATCTTTTTAAATTTGTTAAGACTTGCTTTGTGACCCAGCATATGGTCTATCTTTGGAATGATCCATGAGCACTTGAGAAAAAGGTGTATCCTGCTGTTGTGGGATGTAATATCCTATAAATGTCTGTTAAGTCTAGCTCATTTATAGTAATATTCAAATTCTCTATTTCTTTATTGATCCTCTGTCTAGATGTTCTGTCCATTGATGACAGTGGTGAATTGAAGTCTCCAACTATTATGGTATATGTGTCTATTTCCCTTTTCAGTGTTTGCAGTGTATTCCTCACATATTTTGGGGCATTCTGGTTCAGTGCATAAATATTTATGATTGTTATGTCTTCTTGTTTAATTGTTCCTTTTATTAGTAGATAGTGTCCTTCTTTGTCTCTTTTAACTGTTTTACATTTGAAGTCTAATTTGTTGGATATTAGTATAGCTACTCCTGTTCTTTTCTGGTTGTTATTTGCATGAAATATCTTTTCCCAACCTTTCACTTTCAACCTATGTTTATCTTTGGGTCTAAGATGTGTTTCCTGTAGACAGCATATAGAAGGATCCTGTTTTTTAATCCATTCTGCCAGTCTATGTCTTTTGACTGGGGAATTCAGTCCATTAACATTTAGTGTTATTAGTGTTTGGATAATATTTTCCTCTAACATTTTGCCTTTTGCATTATATGTATCATAGCTGATTTTCCTTCTTTCTACACTCTTCTCCATACCTCTCTCTTCTGTCTTTTTGGTTCTGACTCTAGTGCTCCCTTTAGTATTTCTTGCAGAGCTGGTCTCTTGGTCACAAATTCTCTCAGTGACTTTTTGTCTGAAAATGTTTTAATTTCTCCCTCATTTTTGAAGGACAATTTTGCTGGATATAGAAGTCTTGGTTGGCAGTTTTTCTCTTCTAGTAATTTAAATATATCATCCCACTGTCTTCTAGCTTCCATGGTTTCTGCTGAGAAATCTACACATAGTCTTATTGGGTTTCCCTTGTATGTGATGGATTGTTTTTCTCTTGCTGCTTTCAAGATCCTCTCTTTCTCTTTGACCTCTGACATTCTAACTAGTAGGTGTCTTGGAGAACGCCTACTTGGGTCTATTCTCTTTGGGGTGCGCTGCACTTCTTGGATCTGTAATTTTAGGTCTTTCATAAGAGTTGGGAAATTTTCAGTGATAATTTCTTCCATTAGTTTTTTGCCTCCTTTTCCCTTCTCCTCTCCTTCTGGGACACCCACAACACAAATATTTGTGCGCTTCATATTGTCCTTCAGTTCCGTGATCCCCTGTTCAAATTTTTCCATTCTTTTCCCTATAGTTTCTGTTTCTTTTTGGAATTCAGATGTTCCATCCTCCAGTTCACTAATTGTAGCTTCTGTCTCTTTAGATCTACCATTGTAGGTATCCATTGTTTTTTCCATTTTTTCTTCTTTGTCCTTCACTCCCATAAGTTCTGTGATTTGTTTTTTCAGTTTTTCTATTTCTTCTTTTTGTTCAGCCCATGTCTTCTTCATGTCCTCCCTCAATTTATTGATTTGGTTTTTGAAGAGGTTTTCCATTTCTGTTCGTATATTCAGCATTAGTTGTCTCAGCTCCTGTATCTCATTTGAACTATTGGTTTGTTCCTTTGACTGGGCCATATCTTCCATTTTCTGAGCGTGATCCGTTATCTTCTGCTGGCGTCTGGGCATTTAATCAGATTTCCCTGGGTGTGGGACCCAGCAGGTTGAAAGATTTTTCTGTGAAATCTCTGGGCTCTGTTTTTCTTATCCTGCCCAGTAGGTGGCGCTCGTCTGTCTGCGGGTCCCACCAGTAAAAGATGCTGTGGCTCCTTTAACTTTGGAAAACTCTCGCTGTAGGGGAGGGTTGCCAGCCGAAGCGGCTTGGGGGAGTGCCAATCTGAATCTCCCAGCTGGCCCGGGAATCCGCGCGTGGGGAGGGTCGCCGGCCTCCGCGGCTTGGGGGAGCACCTGCCCAAATTTCCCAGCCGGCCCGGGGCGCCAAGCATGGTGGGGGGGCGCCGGCCTCCGCGGCTTGGGGGAGCGCCTGTCCAAATTTCCCAGCCGGCCCGGGGTGCCAAGCGTGGCGTGGGGGGGTGCCGGCCGCCGCGGCTTAGGGGAGTGCCTATCCACTGTTCCCAGCCGGATCGGGAAGCCACGTGTTTGGCAAGGACCCCGGTCGCCGGTCTCCACGGCTTAGGGGACCTCCGATCCTATTCTCCCAGCTGGTCCGGGAGGCTGCGCGTGGGGGGTGGCGCCAGCCGCCACGGCTTGAGGGGATCGCCTGTCCAATTCTCCCAGCCGGCCTGGGAAGGAGGGAGGGAGGGACTCCGGCCGCTTGCCGCCCCAGCCCGGGGAAGTTCGCGCCCCTCGGTGATCTCACCGCAGCGGGCTCTCCCAGCCAGTCAGCCATTCCAGAATGGGGTACGCTGTCTTCTTGGTCTCTGTCGTGGCTCCGGGAGCTGTTCTATACCGTTTCTACTTCCCTAGTAGCTGTTCTGGAGGAGGAACTAAGACCCGCGCATCTTACTAAGCCGCCATCTTCTCCGGAAGTCCTCCCATGCATTTATTAAAATAATGGGACACAGTGATTCTCAGGCCAATAGGCATAGAACATTTTTATACACTTCTTGGAGACCAAATATTATTAAGTAAGACAAATAAAACATTTTTTTTTACCACAGTCTTCTCCTATTTATTTATGTACTTCTGTTAACCTGCTGCAAGGTAGGGGGTCAATTTTAGTTCCCTTTCTTACCCTATGTCCTCAGAGATGAGGTTTTCAAGTTTGGTGGTTTTTTTTTTAAAAAACATGGAAACTCTGCATGTAAATGAAAGTGAACCAGGAAGAGTAAAAAGTAAAATCTGAGCAGCTCTGGTTAAGGAGAATTTAGGAGGTCCCCAGGAGGCTCCATGGCATCTGGCCTGGAAACCACTGCTTTTGAGGGTATAATATCTAACTGTTCAAATGATGGAAGAAGAGAGGAGGTAGGAGAGAAAAATCAATAATGTACAATAGAACAGTTAAAGTGAACACAAAAATAGGTAAACAGGAATTAAAACTTTTGATAAAGACAATAGAAAAATTCACTTTTCCTCTATTATTGCTTCACAGATCTCATTTTTTTACCTCAGAATGCATTTTACAAAACCTCACCTCAGTGAGCAATTTTTCTCTGACTTCCAAATCCTGGATTTTGAAATTTATGCCTAGAGATGGAGCACATCCTCTCCATGCAGGAGACTCAGGGGTTTTAATTGCCTCAAAACAAGAGGTTAGTAAATTGACCAAGATTTGGGGGGAGGAATAAATAATACAATAAATAATAATAATTGATCACTATTGTACATTTGGAATATCACTAACTACAAGCCATACTAAGTACTTTACATTATTTAATACCCACAACAACCTCAAAAGGTATATAGCAATTATTCTCTGTCTTTTTAAGTGATATAATTGAGGAACTGAGTAGTTAAACCACTTGGCCAAAGTCACAAGCAATAGGCAGCAGAGCTGAGGTTAGAAATGAGGTAGTCAGACACCAGGCCCCAGCATCTGGACATTATGACCAACTGCAGCCCTGCCTGGAGAATATGCCTGGCTCAACACACTTCTATGCAACCCTTGCACCCATTCTAGAAACCGTCTCCTAAAACACAGACACGAGGACTGCCAATTCATGGGACAGCAAAGATGAGCAAGTCACCCTTGCAGTCTGAGGCAGGCCCCTTTGAGTAAAAGGGGCAAGAAGGAAGGGACAGGCTGCACACTCACAAAGGCCCTTGGATTTGGAATGCTGACATGGAGGCCATCACAGGGAAATCCCCAATGAGGCAAAAGACAAAGATGTTCTTTGGTACTGTTCTAGTTTGCTAGCTGCCGGAATGCAATATATCAGAAATGGAATGGCTTTTAAAGAGGGGAATTTAATCAGATGCTAGTTTACAGTTCCAAGGCCAAGAAAATGTTCCAATTAAAACAAGTCTATAGAAATGTCCAATCTAAGGCATCCAGGGAAAGATACCTTGGTTCAAGAAGGCCGATGAAGTTCAGGGTTTCTCTCTCAAGTGAGAAGGCACATGGCGGACACAGAGTTTCTCTCTCACCTGGAAAGGCACATGGTGAACACAGTCAGAGTTCCTCTCTCATCTGGAAGGACATATGGCGAACACGGCATCATCTGCTAGCTTCTTCTCCTGGCTTCCTGTTTCATGAAGCTCCCCGGGAGGAATTTGCCTTCTTCATCTCCAAAGATCACTGGCTGGTGGACTCCGCTTCTTGTGGCTATGTCATTCTGCTCTGCTCTCTCTGAATCTCTTATTCTCCAAAATGTTTCCTCTTTTATAGGACTCCAGAAACTCCAAATGGGTGGAGACATGTTGTCACCTAATCCAGCTTAACAACCACTCTTGATTGGGTTACATCTCCAGGGAAATGATCTAATTACAGATTCAAACATACAATATTAAATAGGAATTATTCTACCTTTATGAAATGGGATTTAGATTAAAACATGGCTTTTCTAGGGGACGTACATCCTTTCAAACCAGCACCATAAACGTGTGTCTCATTACCAGCCCAAACTCTAGGCACATACAATAAATCAATACCTTTTTATAAATTCTTATGCCACCTTGCAAAAAAAAAAAAAAAAATGGGCACAGCATTTTAAGCATGATGCATGTGTTAACCTGGCTACGCAAAAAGCTTTCAAGCATGTTGCAATATGTATCACCTTATTTCAGTACTTCATTTTTTCATAAATCAGTGGATTCAAAAACTGGAAGTGGCCTGGGCTTCTCAGCCCTCTGAGAGGCCCCCTTCCTCTGTGACAGTCGCTGGGAAGCAATCACGCTGTGCAAAGCACAGAACAGACACTGGAAAGAGGCCACACGTAAACAATAGGCGTCATCTGTTATCTCTCACTCTGCTCTTTGTTTTCTCTGCTAAAAATGCCCAGTGATTGTTTTCCGCTTTTCCTGTTCTGCTCTCTGTGTAATTCACAGCCTACAGCCTCAGAAGAGAACCACCATACCCAGAGTATATTGTTCCATGAAAAGGCAAAAAATGGGGGGGAGGGTGTAATGGTAGCTCAGTGGTAGAATTCTCACTTGCCTTGCAGGAGACCCACATTCGCCTCCCAGCCCATGCAGCTCCCCCACAAAAAAAAACAAACAAATAAATAAATAAAAAGGCAAAAGTGACAAAGGGTTAGCCCTTCCGTGTCTCAGACAGCACCTCATTTTAAAACCAACTAACTGTATTCGAAAGGTAACATTCAAACTACCCCTGATCACCCTCCAGGCCGAAATAATCAGCTGTATATGAAGATAGTTTTTCAATGACCCTAACAAACTTGACAAACAAAATTCTCAATCATCATGAGGGCATCCACGATTTGCAAACTCTTAGGATAACTTCAATCAAAGTAAGATTTGTGCCCTAAACTAAAAAAAAATTATTTTGGGCTGACAATAACAAAGGTCCTAATTGTTTTAAATTAATGTGACTTCGCTTTTGACAAGGCCTTTTAATTTATTTTATCAATAAGGTAGATAGAGAGAGTTGGTAAAACGGTACTATTGATTCTAAAAATGAATAGCAATGGTCTACAAACCAGACTGGAAAACCTTAGAATTATCTTTTGCTATAAAGCTAAGACAGAGGCATGATCTCCTGGTTTGGGAAATTTTAGTTGTGAGCCCCAGCCTATCTGATATGTTTTCTTTGGGAAGAAGGTCTGGAGGAATGATTTCAGGGAGAAACCATCCAGGGCTCTGATTTTGGAGGCAGTCCAAAGAAAGCAAAAGGATGGGGTTAATTAATTCCAGGCATACTCCTTAGGGTTTGACCCACTCTCAAGTTAACAATCACTTTCCCTCCTAAGTTTATGAACCATCTTAAAGATTCCTGAGGACTGTGTTACTAACTAACCTAAAATGAACGATGCATAGATATGTAAAGCCAATCTAACATGTGACTCTTATAAGAAAACCTAAGTTCGTGGTTCCTAGTTTCTTAAGTCTATGATTTAATACTCCAAGCACATAAACTATGCTTATGTATAAATTACTATGCAATCCATAGAACATTATACTTACAGAATGAATTTTATCATCAATTGGGTTAATTGGTTAAGGTCAAAATATAATGCAATATATTTGATGATAAACCTAGAAAAGTAGATGGTGGGTGACTATTCTTTTCAGCCACGCATTAGGAACAAAAAATACTTCAACTGGTCATTTGTCAAAAAACAATCAAGAGATCATATGGCCCTTTCTGAACAAAGCCAGGGTTCCAGGCCACGAACACACAGTGTTGCAAAGAGAAGCAGGAAATGTGAGTGGCCACAAGCCACAGCAATCAAAATAGCCACTGCAAGGAACAGTGAGTAGTGATAGGATGGCATGGGTTGGGGCCCCTATAATAACCCACGACAATGACTGAGGGCAAAGGCCAGTGAGTGGCAGACAGGGACGCCGGCACAGATCCACATGACTCCAAAGGCTGTGGTCTCCCTACCACCCACACTGTCTCCCAATCAAGGGCAGTCCACACAGGCACACATGGGACTGCTGGTCACAGCACATGAGCCCTTTCAGTCTATGCTAACTACTAGATAGATAACACTAGAGTCAACGTCACTGCAGACTGTTCACAAGACTATAGCTCATCCCCATAACTCGGAAGTAAAATAAAATAACCCACAGGCAGCAAGATGAGCCCCGTTAGAGGAAATCGTCCATCAAAAGAACCACAGTCTGGTTATGACGGGACATAGCTAGAACGATAACCAGAAAGTGGGTCCAGGAGCCACTGTTGGGCAGCCTGTTTGCACAGACTGTGTTCATAGCAGTCGTCTTCTTAGAAACTTGGGAAAAGAGGAAAAATAGGAAGAATTGGCAAACATATCTCCAGGAGAAACCGTGCCCTGTCTGGCCAGAGTATCTACTCTGTTGATTTCTTTAATGGGTGTGGAGATAGATCCAATAGCTGTGAGGTGAACACTAGAAATATCACTCCTGGCCTAACTCTCACTATTAACTCTTACTACTCTAAGCTCCCCCAAGACATCTTCAATCAACATCTAACTTCTAAGCTACCCCCACCCACCAAGAAATCTTCCAATCATCATCTACCTTCTCAGGGACACTTTCCTCCAGAAAGATTCAAATAAGCTGACAACACTCATAGGAATATGACATTCCACATGACAATCAGTTATCAAGAAAAGTGACCCATTTGCATAGCAGAGACGGTGCTGGGCACTGACACTTATGGTATTTTGTTTAATCTACAGACCTAGGCAATGTATCATTTTGAAGACAAGAAAAATAAATTAGGCTGTTGGTCTTTAACAGACTTGCACAGAGTCAACAAGATATAGGTGGTAGGGCTAGATATTGGAGCCAGGTTAGACTCCAAAGCTTTAGACAAAATGTCCAAGGTCCAAGGATAACCTGGAAGGAAACTATATGCACAATCTTGGATATATAAGCACTGCCCTAGGATAAAGGTTCAGAAATTTTAGATTTTCAAAGGAGTTCTTATCCCAGAAACCTTTAAGAACTGCCAACTGCTTCGAATGTGGCATTATTAAATGATCATAGATTTAAGCTTTGGTCATGGAGACAATTTTGTTGTTCCTGAACCACTTCCATAGTTTCACAGCTAATCGACTGATAGTGAACCAAGACCCTTGCTCTTGGTTATATGACTGTAAATCCTTCTCTTCTAATGTGACACGATTAAGTGTGGGCAGTTAAATAAGCATACATTTGCCAGAGTGCATCTGTTCTCTAAGCATTGGCTGCTAGCACAGTACCCAAAGAAAGCACATTGAGAACCAGAATCAAACCCAGGGCTGGTCCCTTTCTGGGATCATTGTATACAAATCAGCCATGTGTAGAAGACTGAACAACTTCAATTCCTCATTTTATCTTTTAATTAGATCTGCCCATGAGCCAAAACACGTGATGTTCTTCTGAGGAAGAAAGCGACACATGTTTCAGTTACTTATGGTAGAAACAACTACTCTTTACATCGCCCAGTAGACAAATAAGCAGTATAAAAACAACACATTCTATTTTCTCACTTCTTTCCTTTGCCAAACATTTTTAATAGTTATTTTAACATCCAGAAATCCAAGCTAATTTTAGCAGTGTGTAACTATAGAATAAAAAACTATGAAATCATGGGCACCCGCAAATAATTAGAGCAGTTGGCAGGAAAACTGATGTTTAATTATAAATCCTCCAAGGGTGTTGCAAAAAATACACCGTCAAGAAGATCTGTAAAGAAAAGGAAGCCCCATTCTGTTTGTGACTATCTTACTTCCCAGTTAACAAAAAAGAGTTTTGAGTCTTTGGGGGGGGGGGGGCACTTTTGCTTCAGGTTCAAAGTATTTTAGCTTCCATACCCAAGAGTTTAATAGAGAATATAATTCTATATTGAAAGTATATTATAGAATCATTCATGCTATAATTATTTGCTACAAACGCAATGACTATTGTAAAGTTAGTTACCTTAAATATTCTGCTCTTTGAACGCTTACTGGTAAAATACAATTTTATTCAAGGGTTATAAAAATGAATTCAGAAAAATGGGATTTAAAATGTGGCTTTGTTAAAAAGTCTTAATACAAATCCTGTTAGAAAGATTTAGTGTGGTCTTTAAAATTTCAATGTTGTGACCCTGAAATTGATTTATGTGAAGAAGAGATTGTGCCAATGCAAATGATATAGGTATAATATTTGCTAACCTTGTTGCTCCAAAAATTACTTCCTATCATGATTTAAGACGCCTTTAATAGTAATTTTACTAATAAAAATGTATAAACACCAGTTCATCAGACAAGCCCATTATTTCAAGGAAAGTTATTTTAAAATGTGTGTTCTTTCTCAGACTGAAAGTTATTTATCCTATAATTAACATAGAATAAAGACTTGTTCTAAATGCTTTACACAAGGAACCAAAGTTGAAGTTTTAACATTCAGTCTGTTTTAAAATGTTTTATTCTTAAGTATATATAATAGTTTCAGCTTGCATCAATATATAGCTGCTCGATAAATATTTATTGCCCAAAGATAAGTTCAAATTTTTCTAGGGTATGGATGTGGCTGTTGAATTTGTTGAGTATAAAAGTAAATGAATTTTAAATGAATACTCTCTGTATGTGTGTATCCATCCCCAAACTAGGGGGGCAGAGGTTTAGTTTAGGTGTTTGTCCCAACAGGCACCATTACATTGCTCATATTCCATATTTACAAAGGATGACTCAGAATTGGAAAGAAAAAAAAAAAAGCCAGACACCTTATCAGGCTGCTCTCCAAAGGAATGGCAGGGAAAAAAATCTCCCCTGGCTCTCAATCAACATTCTCCACCAAAGGACCCCACTTCTTCTTGGAAGCTAGATTTCTGTTTTTTTTGGATTTTTGTGTTACTGTTATTGCTGTTTCAAACTCATTCCCACATGCAGCCAAGCCAACTTGCTTACCAGTCCTGAAACAACCTTGCTAGAACCCACCTCATCACCCAGCTTCTCTCTTCCCCCAAGTATGAAATATGCTCATCACCAATGCAAGGCTATTTAACATCCTTGCAGGACCCTTTCTAAAAATTCCCCCTTCCCTCTTTATCCCACACTCTCCTGACCACACTTCCATTTTGAATATTCTTGAAAGCAAGCCACAGTTTAGGATAATGCACAAGCTGCTCTATTTTTGTGTGTTTTTTTCCTCCACAAAGCATCAGAAGCCTAATCCACTCTCTTTCCTTTATATATCTCTTAATCATCTCCAGCTTTTAGTCTAGATAACAGCAGGTGTTCAAAAAATATATACTTCAAGCAAAGTAATAATGAGGTACTTCTTTTACACGTGACCTGATTCATTCCAAAATCTCAGTACAGTGCTTTGATGCACATAAAAGTAGATTTGGCAGCAATACCACGATCAACACAGCATTCAAGAGCATGTGGAAGGCACACCCTGTCAGGAGCTGTGAATTCACTTAACTGTAAACTAGTTTTAACTGTAACTCCTCGCTGTCCTGCCTCCCTGCCAGGTGAGACCAGGAAAAGCCTACCTGTACGCTGACTTAGGACGAGCCTAGCTCCCAAGTAGCAGCAATACAAGGACACATGGACCACCAATTTAGAACCAGGCCAGCCTTACTTCTGATCCCATATACATTCAAAAAATAATGTTCATTAGGTTTGAAGAGGCATATTTTCTTGTAGCTGATAACAGACAGAGCCAGAAAGCCATTTTAGGATCATTTCCCAGGCCCAATCTTTCCTCACCTGGCAGCTGAGGGCCAGCCCAGGGAGGGTGATGAGCTGGGAAGGTCACAGCTACTGGCAGAGCTGGGTCCAGGACTCGAGCCTCCTTACCTGCCTGTCTAGCAACCCCTCCAAGCAAGCTGCTGTTTTTCTACCTTTGTAGTGGTGCGTGTCTTACACTGCTGTTAAAATAAGCTTCCCTTCTCAAAACACATATTAAAGTGGTGGAATAAGAGTGCTTGGGGACAGATGTACAAGTCAGTAGAGGGAGAGAAATGCAGATTTTTTTTTTTAGAGATTCATAAAGACACTAACTCATTTAGAGACAAAATACACACGGATATACAATCCCCTAAATAACCTGCATTTTCAGTAACCTGACAACCTTGTCTGGCAAGAAGGGAAGGTGATCTTTAAAACTAGTTTACAGTTAAGTGAATTCAGGCTCCTGACTTTGAGCTATCCTCAAATGCATTTCACCCATTTACCCAAATGCTTCAGGAGGGTATTGGCATTTATTTTTGCCAACCTCCAAAACTGAAAAAAAGAAGGAGAAAGAGAAAAAGTATTTGTGCTTTTTACTTATCTAGATAATCTACTTGTGTGAAATCTTATTTCCTGATGGTACTGGAGGGCAGTTAGAGAAAGATGGGGTGAAGATCAGGGAGTTAGCAAGAAAATAGTTCCTTGTGGTAGACCTTTTACCTAGCTCTCCAGCAAGATTTACATTTCCTTATTAATTACTTCCTTTTCTTTATATCCTTCTTACTGCCCCTCTCCACTCACATACATATCCAGACAAACATACACTCTGAAAAGCAGAAGGCAAAGTTAACTCACCCACCTGGGCTTAGTCCAGTGCCTCCCATCTCTTTCTCCTCCCCCTCTGAATTCCTACAGCAATTATATAACCCAGACAATTTAAACATCACAGCTTAATTCGCCACTCCTAAAATTGCACTGTACGTAAGAGATTTTGTCCCAACAACATGACAAGTTCCTTATGATGCATCAAGAAACAGATCTCAGATCTGTGGGGTTTTTCTTTTCTAATAACCTCCTCAGTTAAGGAAACAAAAGAGTAGCAAGTGGAAACTACTCAGAAAAGGGATTCATGTATTATTTCCCCATTTATCCTTTTCCTTGGACAGCACCATCAATTCTGAATACGTCAACAATGAGTCTGTTTATTTTTTCCTCCAGTAAATATGCCTCTAATTAAATTTTCACCTAGGGTCCTTTTTGTTCTGTTTCAGGTTGTCCAAGAAGAAAAAAACATACTGGAAAAGTGTGGGTGGAAAGTAGGCACCTCAGGCCATTTTCAGTATGACTTTGAAGTTGAATACAACATTAATAATTTTGGACCCTATTCAGATTTCATAGTGATGCTTATTTGATGTTTCTTAACATGAATTTTTGTCGAGATCGGAAACAGCTTCACTGGAGAGGCTATTCTTAATATGCTAAAGGTAAGCCCCTAAATGGTAATGGCCATTTAAATGTTTATTAAGAACTTCCATTTTCTTCCTACTGCAGCCTACTCAACACTCATTAAAAATCTATCCCCAGGGTTTCTTACCTTGGCAAACACACCTGCAGTTACAAACGAAATTTGTTAAGAGGTGGGAGACGGCACATCTGCCATTCTCTTTCAAAATTAACCACCCACAAAGTACAGACACTGATCTGAGGGACCTTGTTATATATTAAGCCTTCCCTTTCCCCTTTATTTTTTTGCAGAGATTGTTGATACAGACGAGAGTTTCTGAATTCTTAAGCTATCAGAATCATGAGACCAAACTGTGCTTTGAAAGGCAATTGGCAAGTACCCAGTACATAGCATCCAGTGTACTTGGAAACGCAAGAGAAAAAGCATTCTGGACTTCTTAGTAAAGAAACTGAAGGTAAGTATTTGTTTAAGAAATAAAACAAAAAAAAAGTTCTATATATACACTGAATGCAGAATCACATTTTAAAAAGAAAAAAGTGACACTGTAATCTTTACTCCTCCCCCAAGCCCCCAATATTTATGGCTTTTGATACTTTGTTTCTTTATTTTACCTGTTCAAAAAGATTTCTAAGGGAGAAAAATAACCTATGGATCATTTTTCTGATTTTTTTCACTGGCTTATTTCTCTTTTAAAAAAATAATAACCCTCGCTAACATTTATGGATTGCACACCAGGTGCCAGGCTCTGTGCTGGGGGCTTGAACTCCGCAGGTGACCTGGGAGGCAGGTCCAAGTAGGAGAGAGGGGTCAGCACAGTGTCCGGGAGGACGGGGCTCCCACCAGGCCAGGGGCAGCCCACCTCGCCACGTTCTGCTCTCACCCACATCCACCACCACCTTTCCTTGCCGAGAACACGTGGAGCCTTCAGGTAAAGCTCTGTAAAACGTCCTCCGCGTCATTCCCACGTGGAGCACGTGCCAACAGTTTACACAACAAAGATGATGCTTCCAACAGCATTTTCTTTTGCCAGATGGAATTCTGACACGTCCCTTAAAGGAAATATTAATTTTATTCTAGTCTCTCATAGCTTGCTCTGTATAATGTAAAGGTTCTGTTAGGTCGGAGAACGAGGAAGGGCAGGGCAACTGGAGCTGCGAGGCCACGTCTCCCCTCCCATGACCTCCCGAACCGCCCCTTCTGGACACCTGACTTCCGGAACTGATGAACCGCCCCTTCCGGACACCTGACTTCCAGAGAACCGCCCCTTCCTGACGTCACCTGACCTGCTTGCTTAAAAACTGTCCACGCCATCACGCAGGCGGTCACTCACCTCCCTCCATCTTGGATTTGGTGAGCACAGCCAGGGAGCGCAGAAATAAACCCCACTGCTTTAAATTTCCCGGTCTACTTTCCTTCTTTCTCACCCTTTCGCCTCCTAAACCTTTTAGGTACCACACTGATTTTGGGGGGACAGCTATAAAATGGGGGCTGGGTATAAACTGGGAGCTGTGCAGGAGACTGCAATCTGGAGCAGTACAAGTCAGTGACAATCTTAATCTGATACCAGATGTGACAGGTCCTTCCTGTCTTTCCGGAACGCTCTGCCGTCTACATGCACAGAAAGCACAACCTCAGACCATCTAACAAACAACTCTGCGTTTTAATGGTTCACTCCAGTGAACTCCTGGTTCACTACCAGAAATATTATTTTGCCTCATTTCCAAGTATCCCTGGACAGAGTCACTGAAGTGGGAAAGATGGATCACTGTTTTCCTTAGTAATAACCATTTGTCGTACAAGAAGAAAGGCGCAGTCGGGAGTTCCGGAAGTCTAGAAGGTGTGTGCGAGTGCGCGCGTGGGTGAGTTTTACGGGAATCTCTTCTGCTTCCATTCTAATTGCA